>NW_027140666.1:0-17500 GCF_036365525.1 Heterodontus francisci
GTTGAGGGAAGGGCATGATTGGCAACTAAATATCCCAGGATATCGATGCTTCAGGCGGGATAGAGAGGGAGGTAAAAGGGGTGGAGGAGTTGCATTACTGGTCAAAGAGGATATCACAGCTGTGCTGAAGGAGGGCACTATGGAGGACTCGAGCAGTGAGGCAATATGGACAGAACTCAGAAATAGGAAGGGTGCGGTAACAATGTTGGGGCTGTACTACAGGCCTCCCAACAGCGAGCGTGAGATAGAGGTACAAATATGTAAACAGATTATGGAAAGATGTAGGAGCAACAGGGTGGTGGTGATAGGAGATTTTAATTTTCCCAACATTGACTGGGATTCGCTTAGTGTTAGAGGTCCAGATGGAGCAGAATTTGTAAGGAGCATCCAGGAGGGTTTTCTAGAGCAGTATGTAAATAGTCCAACTCGGGAAGGGGCCATACTGGACCTGGTGTTGGGGAATGAGCCCGGCCAGGTTGTTGAAGTTTCAGTAGGGGACTACTTTGGGAATAGTGATCACAATTCCGTAAGCTTTAAAATACTCATGGACAAAGACGAGAGTGGTCCAAAAGGGAGAGTGCTAAATTGGGGGAAGGCCAACTACACCAAAATTCGGCAGGAGCTGGGAAATGTAGATTGGGAGCAGCTGTTAGAAGGTAAATCCACATGTGATATGTGGGAGGCTTTTAAAGAGAGGTTGATTAGCGTGCAGGAGAGACATGTTCCTGTGAAAATGAGGGATAGAAATGGCAAGATTAGGGAACCATGGATGACAGGTGAAATTGTGAGACTAGCTAAGAGGAAAAAGGAAGCATACATAAGGTCTAGGCGGCTGATGAAAGACGAAGCTTTGAAAGAATATCGGGAATGTAGGACCAATCTGAAACGAGGAATTAAGAGGGCTAAAAGGGGTCATGAAATATCTTTAGCAAACAGGGTTAAGGAAAATCCCAAAGCCTTTTATTCATATATAAGGAGAAAGAGGGTAACTAGAGAAAGGATTGGCCCACTAAAGGACAAAGGAGGAATGTTATGCTTGGACTCAGAGAAAATGGGTGAGATTCTAAACGAGTACTTTGCATCGGTATTCACCGAGGAGAGGGACATGGCGGATGTTGAGGTTAGGAACAGATGTTTGATTACTCTAGGTCAAGTCGGCATAAGGAGGGAGGAAGTGTTGGGTATTCTAAAGGGCATTAAGGTGGACAAGTCCCCAGGTCCGGATGGGATCTATCCCAGGTTACTGAGGGAAGCGAGAGAGGAAATAGCTGGGGCCTTAACAGATATCTTTGCAGCATCCTTAAACACGGGTGAGGTCCCGGAGGACTGGAGAATTGCTAATGTTGTCCCCTTGTTTAAGAAGGGTAGCAGGGATAATCCAGGTAATTATAGACCGGTGAGCCTGACGTCAGTGGTAGGGAAGCTGCTGGAGAAGATACTGAGGGATAGGATCTATTCCCATTTGGAAGAAAATGGGCTCATCAGTGATAGGCAACATGGTTTTGTGCAGGGAAGGTCATGTCTTACCAACTTAATAGAATTCTTTGAGGAAGTGACAAAGTTGATTGATGAGGGAAGGGCTGTCGATGTCATATACATGGACTTCAGTAAGGCGTTTGATAAGGTTCCCCATGGCAGGCTGATGGAGAATGTGAAGGCGCTTGGGGTCCAAGGTGTACTAGCTAGATGGATAAAGAACTGGCTGGGCAACAGGAGACAGAGAGTAGCAGTAGAAGGGAGTTTCTCAAAATGGAGACGTGTGACCAGTGGTGTTCCACAGGGATCCGTGCTGGGACCACTGTTGTTTGTGATATACATTAATGATTTGGAGGAAAGTATAGGTGGACTGATTAGCAAATTTGCAGACGACACTAAGATTGGTGGAGTAGCAGATAGTGAAGGGGACTGTCAGAGAATACAGCAGAATATAGATAGATTGGAGAGTTGGGCAGAGAAATGGCAGATGGAGTTCAATCAGGGCAAATGCGAGGTGATGCATTTTGGAAGATCCAATTCAAGAGTGAACTATACAGTAAATGGAAAAGTCCTGGGGAAAATTGATGTCCAGAGAGATTTGGGTGTTCAGGTCCACTGTTCCCTGAAGGTGGCAACGCAGGTAAATAGAGTGGTCAAGAAGGCATACGGCATGCTTTCCTTCATCGGACGGGGCATTGAGTACAAGAGTTGGCAGGTCATGTTACAGTTGTATAGGACTTTGGTTCGGCCACATTTGGAATACTGCGTACAGTTCTGGTCGCCACATTATCAAAAGGATGTGGATGCTTTGGAGAGGGTGCAGAGGAGGTTCACCAGGATGTTGCCTGGTATGGAGGGCGCTAGCTATGAAGAGAGGTTGAGCAGATTAGGATTATTTTCATTAGAAAGACGGAGGTTGAGGGGGGACCTGATTGAGGTGTACAAAATCATGAGAGGTATAGACAGGGTGGATAGCAAGAGGCTTTTTCCCAGAGTGGGGGTTTCAATTACTAGAGGACACGAGTTCAAAGTGAAAGGGGAAAAGTTTAGGGGGGATATGCGTGGAAAGTTCTTTACGCAGAGGGTGGTGGGCACCTGGAACGCATTGCCAGCGGAGGTGGTAGATGCGGGCACGATGGAGTCTTTTAAGATGTATCTAGACAGATACATGAATGGGCAGGAAGAAAAGAGATACAGAACCTTAGAAAATAGGCGACATGTTTAGAGAGAGGATCTGGATCGGCGCAGGCTTGGAGGGCCGAAGGGCCTGTTCCTGTGCTGTAATTATCTTTGTTCTTTGTTCTTTGTTCTTTGGAACAAAGGGAGAGAGAAAGGGGAACAGAGAGAGAGAGAAAGGGGAACAGAGAGAGAGAGAAAGGGGAACAGAGAGTGAGAGAAAGGGGAACAGAGAGTGAGATTAAAAGGGGAACAGAGAGTGAGAGAAAGGGAAACAGAGAGTGAGAGAAAGGGAAACAGAGAGTGAGATTAAAAGGGGAACAGAGTGAGAGAGAGTGCGAAAGGGGAACAGAGAGAGAGAGTGCGAAAGGGGAACAAAGGGAGAGAGCAAAGGGAGCAAGCTGAACAGAGAGGGAGAGAGGTGAACAGAGTGAGAGAGAAAGGGGAACAGAGTGAGAGAGAGAGAGAGAAAGGGGAACAGAGTGAGAGAGTGAGAGAGAGAAAGGGGAACAGAGTGAGAGAGAGAGAGAGAGAAAGGGGAACAGAGTGAGAGAGAGAGAGAGGGAAAGGGGAACAGAGTGAGAGAGAGAGAGAGAAAGGGTGACAGAGAAAGGGGAACAGGGAGAGAGAGGGGAACAGGGAGAGAGAGGGGAACAGAGAGAGAGAGGGGGGAACAGATACAGAGAATGAGAAAGAAAGGGGAACAGAGAGAGAGAGTGCAAAAGGGGAACAGAGAGAGAGAGTGCGAAAGGGGAACAGAGAGAGAGAGTGCGAAAGGGGAACAGAGAGAGAGAGTGCTAATGGGGAACAGAGAGAGAGAGAGTGCGAAAGGGGAGCAAAGTGAGAGAAAGGTGAACAGAGAGAGAGAGTGCGAAAGGGGAACAGAGAGAAAGGGAAGCAAAGGGAGCTAGTGAGAGAAAGGGGAGCAAAGGGAGCGAGTGAGAGAAAGGGGTACAGGGAGAGAGAGAGAAAGGGGAACAGAGAGTGAGAGAGAGAGAAAGGGGAACAGAGAGTGAGAGAGAGAGAAAGGGGAACAGAGAGTGAGAGAGAGAGAAAGGGGTACAAAGAGAGAGAGAAAGGGTTGCAGAGAGAGAGAGAAAGGGGAACAGAGAGAGAGAGAGAAAGGGGAACAGAGAGAGAGAGAGAAAGGAACAGAGTTGAGAGAGGGAAAGTAACACAGAGAAAGGGGAACACAGCGAGAGAGAGGGGAACAGATACAGAGTAAGAAAGGGGAACAGAGAGAGAGAGAGAGAGAAAGGGAGAGAGAGAGAGAGAGAAAGGGAGAGAGAGAGAGAGAGAAAGGGAGAGAGAGAGAGAGGGGAACAGAGAGAGAGAAAGGGGAACAGGGAGAGAGAGAAAGGGGAACAGGGAGAGAGAGAAAGGGGAACAGGGAGAGAGAGAGAGGGGAACAGGGAGAGAGAGAAAGGGGAACAGAGAGAGAGAGAAAGGGGAACAGAGAGTGAGCGAGAGAGAAAGGGGAACAGAGAGTGAGCGAGAGAGAAAGGGGAACAGAGAGTGAGAGAGAGAGAAAGGGGAACAGAGAGTGAGAGAGAGAGAAAGGGGAACAGAGTGAGAGAGGGAAAGGGTTCCAGACAGAGAGAGAGAGAAAAAGGGTTACACAGAGAGAGAGAGAGAGAAAGGGTTACAGAGAGAGAGAGAGAGAGAAAGGGTTACAGAGAGAGAGAGAGAGAGAAAGGGTTACAGAGAGAGAGAGAGAGAGAAAGGGTTACAGAGAGAGAGAGAGAGAGAAAGGGTTACAGAGAGAGAGAGAGAGAGAAAGGGTTACAGAGAGAGAGAGAGAGAGAAAGGGTTACAGAGAGAGAGAGAGAGAAAGGGTTACAGAGAGAGAGAGAGAGAGAAAGGGTTACAGAGAGAGAGAGAGAGAGAAAGGGTTACAGAGAGAGAGAGAGAGAGAAAGGGTTACAGAGAGAGAGAGAGAGAGAAAGGGTTACAGAGAGAGAGAGAGAGAGAAAGGGTTACAGAGAGAGAGAGAGAGAGATAGGGTTACAGAGAGAGAGAGAGAGAGAAAGGGTTACAGAGAGAGAGAGAGAGAGAAAGGGTTACAGAGAGAGAGAGAGAGAGAAAGGGTTACAGAGAGAGAGAGAGAGAGAAAGGGTTACAGAGAGAGAGAGAGAGAGAAAGGGTTACAGAGAGAGAGAGAGAAAGGGTTACAGAGAGAGAGAGAGAGAGAAAGGGTTACAGAGAGAGAGAGAGAGAGAAAGGGTTACAGAGAGAGAGAGAGAGAGAAAGGGTTACAGAGAGAGAGAGAGAGAGAAAGGGTTACAGAGAGAGAGAGAGAGAGAAAGGGTTACAGAGAGAGAGAGAGAGAGAAAGGGTTACAGAGAGAGAGAGAGAGAAAGGGTTACAGAGAGAGAGAGAGAGAAAGGGTTACAGAGAGAGAGAGAGAGAGAAAGGGTTACAGAGAGAGAGAGAGAGAGAAAGGGTTACAGAGAGAGAGAGAGAGAGAAAGGGTTACAGAGAGAGAGAGAGAGAGAAAGGGTTACAGAGAGAGAGAGAGAGAGAAAGGGTTACAGAGAGAGAGAGAGAGAGAAAGGGTTACAGAGAGAGAGAGAGAGAGAAAGGGTTACAGAGAGAGAGAGAAAGGGTTACAGAGAGAGAGAGAGAAAGGGTTACAGAGAGAGAGAGAGAAAGGGTTACAGAGAGAGAGAGAGAAAGGGGAACAGAGAGAGAGAGAGAAAGGGGAACAGAGAGAGAGAGAGAAAGGGGAACAGAGAGAGAGAGAGAAAGGGGAACAGAGAGTGAGAGAAAAAGGGGAACAGAGAGAGAGAATGAGAGAGGGGGGAACAGAGAGAGAGAGAGAAAGGGGAACAGAGAGAGAGAGAGAAAGGGGAACAGAGAGTGAGAGAAAAAGGGGAACAGAGAGAGAGAATGAGAGAGGGGGGAACAGAGAGAGAGAGAGCGAAAGGGGAACAGAGAGAGAGTGCAAAAGGGGAACAAAGGGAGAGAGAAAGGTGAACAGAGAGAGAGAGAGAAAGGGGAACAGAGAGAGAGTGCAAAAGGGGAACAAAGGGAGAGAGAAAGGTGAACAGAGAGAGAGAGAGAGAAAGGGGAACAGAGAGAGAGAGAAAGGGGAACAGAGAGAGAGAGAAAGGGGAACAGAGAGAGAGAGAAAGGGGAACAGAGAGTGAGAGAGTGCGAAAGGGGGACAAAGGGAGAGAGAATGGGGAGCAAAGGGAGCGAGTGAGAGAAAGGTGAACAGAGAGAGAGAGAGCGAAAGGGGAACAGAGAGAGAGTGCAAAAGGGGAACAAAGGGAGAGAGAAAGGGGAGCAAAGGTTGCGAGTAAGAGAAAGGGGAACAGAGATAGAGAGAGAGCGAAAGAGGAGCAAACGGAGAGAGTGAGAGAAAGGTGAACAGAGAGAGAGAAAGGGGAACAGGGAGAGAGAATGCGAAAGGGGAACAGAGAGAGAGAGAGAAAGGGGAACAGAGAGAGAGAGAAAGGGGAACAGAGAGAGAGAGAAAGGGGAACAGAGAGAGAGAGAAAGGGGAACAGAGAGAGAGAGAAAGGGGAACAGAGAGAGAGAGAGAGAAAGGGGAACAGAGAGAGAGAGAGAGAAAGGGGAACAGAGAGAGAGAGAGAGAGAAAGGGGAACAGAGAGAGAGAGAGAGAAAGGGGAACAGAGTGAGAGAGAGGGGAACAGAGAGAGAGAACGAGAGAGGGGGTTAACAGAGAGAGAGTGCGAAAGGGGAACAGAGAGAGAGAGAGTGCGAAAGGGGAACAGAGAGAGAGAGAGTGCGAAAGGGGAACAGAGAGAGAGAGAGAGAGAAAGGGGAAGAGAGAGAGAGAGTAAGGGGAACAAAGGGGGCGAGAGAGAGAGTAAGGGGAACAGAGAAAGGGAGACAGAGTGAGAGAAAGGGGAACAGAGAGAGAGAGAAAGGGAGACAGAGAGAGAGAAAGGGAGACAGAGAGAGAGAAAGGGAGAAAGAGAGAAAGGGGAACAGGGAGAGAGAGGGGAACAGAGAGAGAGAGGGGAACAGAGAGAGAGAGAGGAACAGAGAGAGAGAGAGGGGGGAACAGATACAGAGAATGAGAAAGAAAGGGGAACAGAGAGAGAGAGTGCGAAAGGGGAACAGAGAGAGAGAGTGCGAAAGGGGAACAGAGAGAGAGAGTGCGAAAGGGGAACAGAGAGAGAGAGTGCTAAAGGGGAACAGAGAGAGAGAGTGCGAAAGGGGAGCAAAGTGAGAGAAAGGTGAACAGAGAGAGAGAGTGCGAAAGGGGAACAGAGAGAAAGGGAAGCAAAGGGAGCTAGTGAGAGAAAGGGGAGCAAAGGGAGCGAGTGAGAGAAAGGGGTACAGGGAGAGAGAGAGAAAGGGGAACAGAGAGTGAGAGAGAGAGAAAGGGGAACAGAGAGTGAGAGAGAGAGAAAGGGGTACAAAGAGAGAGAGAAAGGGTTGCAGAGAGAGAGAGAGAGAGAAAGGGGAACAGAGAGAGAGAGAGAAAGGGGAACAGAGAGAGAGAGAGAAAGGAACAGAGTTGAGAGAGGGAAAGTAACACAGAGAAAGGGGAACACAGCGAGAGAGAGGGGAACAGATACAGAGTAAGAAAGGGGAACAGAGAGAGAGAGAGAGAGAAAGGGAGAGAGAGAGAAAGGGGAACAGAGAGAGAGAGAGAGGGGAACAGAGAGAGAGAGAGGGGAACAGAGAGAGAGAGAGGGGAACAGAGAGAGAGAGAGGGGAACAGAGAGAGAGAGAGGGGAACAGAGAGAGAGAAAGGGGAACAGGGAGAGAGAGAAAGGGGAACAGGGAGAGAGAGAGAGAGGGGAACAGGGAGAGAGAGAAAGGGGAACAGAGAGAGAGAGAAAGGGGAACAGAGAGTGAGCGAGAGAGAAAGGGGAACAGAGAGTGAGCGAGAGAGAAAGGGGAACAGAGAGTGAGAGAGAGAGAAAGGGGAACAGAGTGAGAGAGGGAAAGGGTTCCAGACAGAGAGAGAGAGAAAAAGGGTTACAGAGAGAGAGAGAGAGAGAGAAAGGGTTACAGAGAGAGAGAGAGAGAGAAAGGGTTACAGAGAGAGAGAGAGAGAGAAAGGGTTACAGAGAGAGAGAGAGAGAGAAAGGGTTACAGAGAGAGAGAGAGAGAGAAAGGGTTACAGAGAGAGAGAGAGAGAGAAAGGGTTACAGAGAGAGAGAGAGAGAGAAAGGGTTACAGAGAGAGAGAGAGAGAGAAAGGGTTACAGAGAGAGAGAGAGAGAGAAAGGGTTACAGAGAGAGAGAGAAAGGGTTACAGAGAGAGAGAGAGAGAGAAAGGGTTACAGAGAGAGAGAGAGAGAGAAAGGGTTACAGAGAGAGAGAGAGAGAAAGGGTTACAGAGAGAGAGAGAAAGGGTTACAGAGAGAGAGAGAGAAAGGGTTACAGAGAGAGAGAGAGAAAGGGTTACAGAGAGAGAGAGAGAAAGGGGAACAGAGAGAGAGAGAGAAAGGGGAACAGAGAGAGAGAGAGAAAGGGGAACAGAGAGTGAGAGAAAAAGGGGAACAGAGAGAGAGAATGAGAGAGGGGGGAACAGAGAGAGAGAGAGAAAGGGGAACAGAGAGTGAGAGAAAAAGGGGAACAGAGAGAGAGAATGAGAGAGGGGGGAACAGAGAGAGAGAGAGCGAAAGGGGAACAGAGAGAGAGTGCAAAAGGGGAACAAAGGGAGAGAGAAAGGTGAACAGAGAGAGAGAGAGAGAAAGGGGAACAGAGAGAGAGTGCAAAAGGGGAACAAAGGGAGAGAGAAAGGTGAACAGAGAGAGAGAGAGAGAGAAAGGGGAACAGAGAGAGAGAGAAAGGGGAACAGAGAGAGAGAGAAAGGGGAACAGAGAGAGAGAGAAAGGGGAACAGAGAGTGAGAGAGTGCGAAAGGGGGACAAAGGGAGAGAGAATGGGGAGCAAAGGGAGCGAGTGAGAGAAAGGTGAACAGAGAGAGAGAGAGCGAAAGGGGAACAGAGAGAGAGTGCAAAAGGGGAACAAAGGGAGAGAGAAAGGGGAGCAAAGGTTGCGAGTAAGAGAAAGGGGAACAGAGATAGAGAGAGAGCGAAAGAGGAGCAAACGGAGAGAGTGAGAGAAAGGGGAACAGGGAGAGAGAATGCGAAAGGGGAACAGAGAGAGAGAGAGAAAGGGGAACAGAGAGAGAGAGAAAGGGGAACAGAGAGAGAGAGAAAGGGGAACAGAGAGAGAGAGAAAGGGGAACAGAGAGAGAGAGAAAGGGGAACAGAGAGAGAGAGAGAGAAAGGGGAACAGAGAGAGAGAGAGAGAAAGGGGAACAGAGAGAGAGAGAGAGAAAGGGGAACAGAGAGAGAGAGAGAGAAAGGGGAACAGAGTGAGAGAGAGGGGAACAGAGAGAGAGAACGAGAGAGGGGGTTAACAGAGAGAGAGTGCGAAAGGGGAACAGAGAGAGAGAGAGTGCGAAAGGGGAACAGAGAGAGAGAGAGTGCGAAAGGGGAACAGAGAGAGAGAGAGAGAAAGGGGAAGAGAGAGAGAGAGTAAGGGGAACAAAGGGGGCGAGAGAGAGAGTAAGGGGAACAGAGAAAGGGAGACAGAGTGAGAGAAAGGGGAACAGAGAGAGAGAGAAAGGGAGACAGAGAGAGAGAAAGGGAGACAGAGAGAGAGAAAGGGAGACAGAGAGAGAGAAAGGGAGACAGAGAGAGAGAAAGGGAGAAAGAGAGAAAGGGAGAAAGAGAGAAAGGGGAACAGGAGAGAGAGGGGAACAGAGAGAGAGAGGGGAACAGAGAGAGAGAGGGGAACAGAGAGAGAGAGGGGAACAGAGAGAGAGAGAGGGGGGAACAGATACAGAGAATGAGAAAGAAAGGGGAACAGAGAGAGAGAGTGCGAAAGGGGAACAGAGAGAGAGAGTGCGAAAGGGGAACAGAGAGAGAGAGTGCGAAAGGGGAACAGAGAGAGAGAGTGCTAAAGGGGAACAGAGAGAGAGAGTGCGAAAGGGGAGCAAAGTGAGAGAAAGGTGAACAGAGAGAGAGAGTGCGAAAGGGGAACAGAGAGAAAGGGAAGCAAAGGGAGCTAGTGAGAGAAAGGGGAGCAAAGGGAGCGAGTGAGAGAAAGGGGTACAGGGAGAGTGAGAGAGGGGAACAGAGAGAGAGAAAGAGTGCAAAAGGGGAACAGAGAGAGAAAATGCGAATGGGGAACAGAGATACAGAGAGAAAGGGGAACCAAGGGAGAGAGAGAGAGAAAGGGTTGCAGAGAGAGAGAGAGAGAGAGAAAGGGGAACAGAGAGAGAGAGAGAGAAAGGGGAACAGAGAGAGAGAGAGAAAGGGGATCAGAGAGAGAGAGAGAGAGAAAGGAACAGAGTTGAGAGAGGGAAAGTAACACAGAGAAAGGGGAACACAGCGAGAGAGAGGGGAACAGATACAGAGTAAGAAAGGGGAACAGAGAGAGAGAGTGCGAAAGGGGAACAGAGAGAGAGAAAGGGAGTGAGAGAGAGAGAGAAAGGGAGACAGAGAGAAAGGGGAAGAGAGAGAGAGGGGGGAACAGAGAGAGAGAAAGGGGAACAGGGAGAGAGAGTAGGAGAGAGAGAGGGGAACAGAGAGAGAGTAGGAGAGAGAAAGGGGAACAGGGAGAGAGAGAGAGGGGAACAGAGAGAGAGTAGGAGAGAGAAAGGGGAACAGAGAGAGAGAGAAAGGGGAACAGAGAGTGAGCGAGAGAGAAAGGGGAACAGAGAGTGAGCGAGAGAGAAAGGGGAACAGAGAGTGAGCGAGAGAGAAAGGGGAACAGAGATACAGAGATACAGAGAGAAAGGGGAGCAAAGGGAGCGAGAGAGAGAGAGGGGTGCAGAGAGGGAGAGAGAGAGAAAGGGGAACAGAGAGAGAGAGTGCGAAAGGGGGACAAAGGGGAGCAAAGGGAGCGAGTGAGAGAAAGGGGAACAGGGACAGTGAGAGAGGGGAACAGAGAGAGAGAAAGAGTGCAAAAGGGGAAGAGAGAGAATGCGAAAGGGGAACAGAGATACAGAGAGAAAGGGGAACAAAGGGAGAGAGTGAGAGAAACGGGAACAGAGAGAGAGAAAGGGGAACAGAGAGTGAGAGAGAGAGAAAGGGGAACAGAGAGAGAGAGAGAGAGAAAGGGTTACAGAGAGAGAGAGAGAGAGAAAGGGTTACAGAGAGAGAGAGAGAGAGAAAGGGTTACAGAGAGAGAGAGAGAGAGAAAGGGTTACAGAGAGAGAGAGAGAGAGAAAGGGTTACAGAGAGAGAGAGAGAGAGAAAGGGTTACAGAGAGAGAGAGAGAGAGAAAGGGTTACAGAGAGAGAGAGAGAGAGAGAAAGGGTTACAGAGAGAGAGAGAGAGAAAGG
The DNA here is from genome assembly GCF_036365525.1 of Heterodontus francisci. NCBI lineage: Eukaryota > Metazoa > Chordata > Chondrichthyes > Heterodontiformes > Heterodontidae > Heterodontus > Heterodontus francisci. Next base: position 10,939 of record NW_027140666.1, read on the forward strand.
GTTACAGAGAGAGAGAGTGAGAAAGGGTTACAGAGAGAGAGAGAGAGAGAAAGGGTTACAGAGAGAGAGAGAGAGAGAGAAAGGGTTACAGAGAGAGAGAGAGAGAGAAAGGGTTACAGAGAGAGAGAGAGAGAGAAAGGGTTACAGAGAGAGAGAGAGAGAGAAAGGGTTACAGAGAGAGAGAGAAAGGGTTACAGAGAGAGAGAGAGAGAAAGGGTTACAGAGAGAGAGAGAAAGGGTTACAGAGAGAGAGAGAGAAAGGGGAACAGAGAGAGAGAGAGAAAGGGGAACAGAGAGAGAGAGAGAAAGGGGAACAGAGAGAGAGAGAGAAAGGGGAACAGAGAGAGAGAGAGAAAGGGGAACAGAGAGAGAGAGAGAAAGGGGAACAGAGAGAGAGAGAGAAAGGGGAACAGAGAGAGAGAGAAAGGGGAACAGAGAGTGAGAGAAAAAGGGGAACAGAGAGAGAGAATGAGAGAGGGGGGAACAGAGAGAGAGAGAGAAAGGGGAACAGAGAGAGAGAGAGAAAGGGGAACAGAGAGAGAGAGAGAAAGGGGAACTGAGAGTGAGAGAAAAAGGGGAACAGAGAGAGAGAATGAGAGAGGGGGGAACAGAGAGAGAGAGAGCGAAAGGGGAACAGAGAGAGAGTGCAAAAGGGGAACAAAGGGAGAGAGAAAGGTGAACAGAGAGAGAGAGAGAGAAAGGGGAACAGAGAGAGAGTGCAAAAGGGGAACAAAGGGAGAGAGAAAGGTGAACAGAGAGAGAGAGAGAGAAAGGGGAACAGAGAGAGAGAGAAAGGGGAACAGAGAGAGAGAGAAAGGGGAACAGAGAGAGAGAGAAAGGGGAACAGAGAGTGAGAGAGTGCGAAAGGGGGACAAAGGGAGAGAGAATGGGGAGCAAAGGGAGCGAGTGAGAGAAAGGTGAACAGAGAGAGAGAGAGCGAAAGGGGAACAGAGAGAGAGTGCAAAAGGGGAACAAAGGGAGAGAGAAAGGGGAGCAAAGGTTGCGAGTAAGAGAAAGGGGAACAGAGATAGAGAGAGAGCGAAAGAGGAGCAAACGGAGAGAGTGAGAGAAAGGTGAACAGAGAATGCGAAAGGGGAACAGGGAGAGAGAGAGAAAGGGGAACAGAGAGAGAGAGAGAAAGGGGAACAGAGAGAGAGAGAAAGGGGAACAGAGAGAGAGAGAAAGGGGAACAGAGAGAGAGAGAGAGAAAGGGGAACAGAGAGAGAGAGAGAGAAAGGGGAACAGAGAGAGAGAGAGAGAAAGGGGAACAGAGTGAGAGAGAGGGGAACAGAGAGAGAGAACGAGAGAGGGGGTTAACAGAGAGAGAGTGCGAAAGGGGAACAGAGAGAGAGAGAGTGCGAAAGGGGAACAGAGAGAGAGAGAGTGCGAAAGGGGAACAGAGAGAGAGAGAGAGAAAGGGGAAGAGAGAGAGAGAGTAAGGGGAACAAAGGGGGCGAGAGAGAGAGTAAGGGGAACAGAGAAAGGGAGACAGAGTGAGAGAAAGGGGAACAGAGAGAGAGAGAAAGGGAGACAGAGAGAGAGAAAGGGAGACAGAGAGAGAGAAAGGGAGACAGAGAGAGAGAAAGGGAGACAGAGAGAGAGAAAGGGAGAAAGAGAGAAAGGGGAACAGGGAGAGAGAGGGGAACAGAGAGAGAGAGGGGAACAGAGAGAGAGAGGGGAACAGAGAGAGAGAGAGGAACAGAGAGAGAGAGAGGGGGGAACAGATACAGAGAATGAGAAAGAAAGGGGAACAGAGAGAGAGAGTGCGAAAGGGGAACAGAGAGAGAGAGTGCGAAAGGGGAACAGAGAGAGAGAGTGCGAAAGGGGAACAGAGAGAGAGAGTGCTAAAGGGGAACAGAGAGAGAGAGTGCGAAAGGGGAGCAAAGTGAGAGAAAGGTGAACAGAGAGAGAGAGTGCGAAAGGGGAACAGAGAGAAAGGGAAGCAAAGGGAGCTAGTGAGAGAAAGGGGAGCAAAGGGAGCGAGTGAGAGAAAGGGGTACAGGGAGAGAGAGAGAAAGGGGAACAGAGAGTGAGAGAGAGAGAAAGGGGAACAGAGAGTGAGAGAGAGAGAAAGGGGTACAAAGAGAGAGAGAAAGGGTTGCAGAGAGAGAGAGAGAGAGAAAGGGGAACAGAGAGAGAGAGAGAAAGGGGAACAGAGAGAGAGAGAGAAAGGAACAGAGTTGAGAGAGGGAAAGTAACACAGAGAAAGGGGAACACAGCGAGAGAGAGGGGAACAGATACAGAGTAAGAAAGGGGAACAGAGAGAGAGAGAGAGAGAAAGGGAGAGAGAGAGAGAGAGAAAGGGGAACAGAGAGTGAGAGAGAGAGAAAGGGGAACAGAGAGTGAGAGAGAGAGAAAGGGGTACAAAGAGAGAGAGAAAGGGTTGCAGAGAGAGAGAGAGAGAGAAAGGGGAACAGAGAGAGAGAGAGAAAGGGGAACAGAGAGAGAGAGAGAAAGGAACAGAGTTGAGAGAGGGAAAGTAACACAGAGAAAGGGGAACACAGCGAGAGAGAGGGGAACAGATACAGAGTAAGAAAGGGGAACAGAGAGAGAGAGAGAGAGAAAGGGAGAGAGAGAGAGAGAGAAAGGGGAACAGAGAGAGAGAGAGAGGGGAACAGAGAGAGAGAGAGGGGAACAGAGAGAGAGAAAGGGGAACAGGGAGAGAGAGAAAGGGGAACAGGGAGAGAGAGAGAGGGGAACAGGGAGAGAGAGAAAGGGGAACAGAGAGAGAGAGAAAGGGGAACAGAGAGTAAGCGAGAGAGAAAGGGGAACAGAGAGTGAGCGAGAGAGAAAGGGGAACAGAGAGTGAGAGAGAGAGAAAGGGGAACAGAGAGTGAGAGAGAGAGAAAGGGGAACAGAGTGAGAGAGGGAAAGGGTTCCAGACAGAGAGAGAGAGAAAAAGGGTTACACAGAGAGAGAGAGAGAGAAAGGGTTACAGAGAGAGAGAGAGAGAGAAAGGGTTACAGAGAGAGAGAGAGAGAGAAAGGGTTACAGAGAGAGAGAGAGAGAGAAAGGGTTACAGAGAGAGAGAGAGAGAGAAAGGGTTACAGAGAGAGAGAGAGAGAGAAAGGGTTACAGAGAGAGAGAGAGAGAGAAAGGGTTACAGAGAGAGAGAGAGAGAGAAAGGGTTACAGAGAGAGAGAGAGAGAGGAAGGGTTACAGAGAGAGAGAGAGAGAGAAAGGGTTACAGAGAGAGAGAGAGAGAGAAAGGGTTACAGAGAGAGAGAGAGAGAGAAAGGGTTACAGAGAGAGAGAGAGAGAAAGGGTTACAGAGAGAGAGAGAGAGAGAAAGGGTTACAGAGAGAGAGAGAGAGAGAAAGGGTTACAGAGAGAGAGAGAAAGGGTTACAGAGAGAGAGAGAGAGAGAAAGGGTTACAGAGAGAGAGAGAGAGAGAAAGGGTTACAGAGAGAGAGAGAGAGAAAGGGGAACAGAGAGAGAGAGAAAGGGTTACAGAGAGAGAGAGAAAGGGTTACAGAGAGAGAGAGAGAAAGGGTTACAGAGAGAGAGAGAGAAAGGGGAACAGAGAGAGAGAGAGAAAGGGGAACAGAGAGAGAGAGAGAAAGGGGAACAGAGAGAGAGAGAGAAAGGGGAACAGAGAGAGAGAGAGAAAGGGGAACAGAGAGTGAGAGAAAAAGGGGAACAGAGAGAGAGAATGAGAGAGGGGGGAACAGAGAGAGAGAGAGCGAAAGGGGAACAGAGAGAGAGTGCAAAAGGGGAACAAAGGGAGAGAGAAAGGTGAACAGAGAGAGAGAGAGAGAAAGGGGAACAGAGAGAGAGTGCAAAAGGGGAACAAAGGGAGAGAGAAAGGTGAACAGAGAGAGAGAGAGAGAAAGGGGAACAGAGAGAGAGAGAAAGGGGAACAGAGAGAGAGAGAAAGGGGAACAGAGAGAGAGAGAAAGGGGAACAGAGAGTGAGAGAGTGCGAAAGGGGGACAAAGGGAGAGAGAATGGGGAGCAAAGGGAGCGAGTGAGAGAAAGGTGAACAGAGAGAGAGAGAGCGAAAGGGGAACAGAGAGAGAGTGCAAAAGGGGAACAAAGGGAGAGAGAAAGGGGAGCAAAGGTTGCGAGTAAGAGAAAGGGGAACAGAGATAGAGAGAGAGCGAAAGAGGAGCAAACGGAGAGAGTGAGAGAAAGGTGAACAGAGAGAGAGAAAGGGGAACAGGGAGAGAGAATGCGAAAGGGGAACAGAGAGAGAGAGAGAAAGGGGAACAGAGAGAGAGAGAAAGGGGAACAGAGAGAGAGAGAAAGGGGAACAGAGAGAGAGAGAGAGAAAGGGGAACAGAGAGAGAGAGAGAGAAAGGGGAACAGAGAGAGAGAGAGAGAAAGGGGAACAGAGAGAGAGAGAGAGAAAGGGGAACAGAGTGAGAGAGAGGGGAACAGAGAGAGAGAACGAGAGAGGGGGTTAACAGAGAGAGAGTGCGAAAGGGGAACAGAGAGAGAGAGAGTGCGAAAGGGGAACAGAGAGAGAGAGAGTGCGAAAGGGGAACAGAGAGAGAGAGAGAGAAAGGGGAAGAGAGAGAGAGAGTAAGGGGAACAAAGGGGGCGAGAGAGAGAGTAAGGGGAACAGAGAAAGGGAGACAGAGTGAGAGAAAGGGGAACAGAGAGAGAGAGAAAGGGAGACAGAGAGAGAGAAAGGGAGACAGAGAGAGAGAAAGGGAGACAGAGAGAGAGAAAGGGAGACAGAGAGAGAGAAAGGGAGAAAGAGAGAAAGGGGAACAGGGAGAGAGAGGGGAACAGAGAGAGAGAGGGGAACAGAGAGAGGGGAACAGAGAGAGAGAGGGGAACAGAGAGAGAGAGAGGAACAGAGAGAGAGAGAGGGGGGAACAGATACAGAGAATGAGAAAGAAAGGGGAACAGAGAGAGAGAGTGCGAAAGGGGAACAGAGAGAGAGAGTGCGAAAGGGGAACAGAGAGAGAGAGTGCGAAAGGGGAACAGAGAGAGAGAGTGCGAAAGGGGAACAGAGAGAGAGAGTGCGAAAGGGGAGCAAAGTGAGAGAAAGGTGAACAGAGAGAGAGAGTGCGAAAGGGGAACAGAGAGAAAGGGAAGCAAAGGGAGCTAGTGAGAGAAAGGGGAGCAAAGGGAGCGAGTGAGAGAAAGGGGTACAGGGAGAGTGAGAGAGGGGAACAGAGAGAGAGAAAGAGTGCAAAAGGGGAACAGAGAGAGAAAATGCGAATGGGGAACAGAGATACAGAGAGAAAGGGGAACCAAGGGAGAGAGAGAGAGAAAGGGGAACAGAGAGTGAGAGAGAGAGAAAGGGGAACAGAGAGTGAGAGAGAGAGAAAGGGGTACAAAGAGAGAGAGAAAGGGTTGCAGAGAGAGAGAGAGAGAGAGAAAGGGGAACAGAGAGAGAGAGAGAAAGGGGAACAGAGAGAGAGAGAGAAAGGGGATCAGAGAGAGAGAGAAAGGGGAACAGAGAGAGAGAGAGAGAGAGAAAGGAACAGAGTTGAGAGAGGGAAAGTAACACAGAGAAAGGGGAACACAGCGAGAGAGAGGGGAACAGATACAGAGTAAGAAAGGGGAACAGAGAGAGAGAGTGCGAAAGGGGAACAGAGAGAGAGAAAGGGAGTGAGAGAGAGAGAGAAAGGGAGACAGAGAGAAAGGGGAAGAGAGAGAGAGGGGGGAACAGAGAGAGAGAAAGGGGAACAGGGAGAGAGAGTAGGAGAGAGAGAGGGGAACAGAGAGAGAGTAGGAGAGAGAAAGGGGAACAGGGAGAGAGAGAGAGGGGAACAGAGAGAGAGTAGGAGAGAGAAAGGGGAACAGAGAGAGAGAGAAAGGGGAACAGAGAGTGAGCGAGAGAGAAAGGGGAACAGAGAGTGAGCGAGAGAGAAAGGGGAACTGAGAGTGAGCGAGAGAGAAAGGGGAACAGAGATACAGAGATACAGAGAGAAAGGGGAGCAAAGGGAGCGAGAGAGAGAGAGGGGTGCAGAGAGGGAGAGAGAGAGAGAAAGGGGAACAGAGAGAGAGAGTGCGAAAGGGGGACAAAGGGGAGCAAAGGGAGCGAGTGAGAGAAAGGGGAACAGGGACAGTGCAAAAGGGGAAAAGAGAGAGAGAATGCGAAAGGGGAACAGAGATACAGAGAGAAAGGGGAACAAAGGGAGAGAGTGAGAGAAACGGGAACAGAGAGTGAGAGAGAGAGAAAGGGGAACAGAGAGTGAGAGAGAGAGAAAGGGGAACAGAGAGTGAGAGAGAGAGAAAGGGGAACAGAGAGAGAGAGAGAGAGAAAGGGGAACAGAGAGAGAGAGAAAGGGGAACAGAGAGAGAGAGAGAGAGAAAGGGGAACAGAGAGAGAGAGAGAGAGAAAGGGGAACAGAGAGAGAGAGAGAGAGAGAAAGGGGAACAGACAGAGAGAGGGAGAAAGGGGTACAGAGATACAGAGAGAAAGGGGAACAAAGGGAGAGAGCAAGGGGAGCAAAGGGAGCAAGCGAGAGACAGGGGAACAGAGAGGGAGAGAGGGGAACAGAGAGAGAGAAAGGGGAACAGAGTGAGAGAGAGAGAGAGAGAGAGAAAGGGGAACAGAGAGAGAGCGAGAAAGGGGAACAGACAGAGAGAGAGAGGGTGAAAG
>NW_027140666.1:20000-56209 GCF_036365525.1 Heterodontus francisci
GAGAGAGAGGGAAAGGGGAACAGAGTGAGAGAGAGAGAGAGAGAAAGGGTGACAGAGAAAGGGAGACAGAGTGAGAGAAAGGGGAACAGAGAGAGAGAGAAAGGGGAACAGAGAGAGAGAGAAAGGGAGACAGAGAGAGAGAGAGGGGAAAACAGATACAGAGAATGAGAGAGAAAGGGGAACAGAGAGTGAGAGAGAGAGAAAGGGGAACAGAGAGTGAGAGAGAGAGAAAGGGGAACAGAGAGTGAGAGAGAGAGAAAGGGGAACAGAGAGTGAGAGAGAGAGAAAGGGGAACAGAGAGTGAGAGAGAGAGAAAGGGGAACAGAGAGTGAGAGAGAGAGAAAGGGGAACAGAGAGTGAGAGAGAGAAAGGGGAACAGAGAGTGAGAGAGAGAGAAAGGGGAACAGAGAGAGAGAGAGAGAGAAAGGGGAACAGAGAGAGAGGGAGAGAGAAAGGGGAACAGAGAGAGAGAGAGAGAGAAAGGGGAACAGAGAGAGGGAGAAAGGGGTACAGAGAGTGAGAGAAAGGGAAACAGAGAGTGAGATTAAAAGGGGAACAGAGTGAGAGAGAGTGCGAAAGGGGAACAGAGTGAGAGAAAAAGGGGAACAGTGAGAGAGAGATTGGAACAGAGAGAGAGAACGAGAGAGGGGGGAACAGAGAGAGAGAGTGCGAAAGGGGGACAAAGGGAGAGAGAAAGGGGAGCAGAGAGCGAGAAAGGGGAACAGAGAGAGTGAGAGAAAGGGAAACAGAGTGAGATTAAAAGGGGAACAGAGTGAGAGAGAGTGCGAAAGGGGAACAGAGGTACAGAGAGAAAGGGAAGCAAAGGGAGCTAGTGAGAGAAAGGGTAGCAAAGGGAGCGAGAGAGAGAGAGGGGTACAGAGAGGGAGAGAGAGAGAGAGGGGAAGAGAGAGAGAGAGAGGGGAAGAGAGAGAGAGAGAGGGGAAGAGAGAGAGAGAGAGGGGAAGAGAGAGAGAGAGAGGGGAAGAGAGAGAGAGAGAGGGGAAGAGAGAGAGAGGGGAAGAGAGAGAGAGGGGAAGAGAGAGAGAGAGAGGGGAAGAGAGAGAGAGAGGAACAGAGAGAGAGAGAGCAACAGAGAGAGAGATTGCGAAAGGGGAACAGAGAGAGAGAGAAAGAAAGGTGAACAGAGAGAGAGAGGACGAAAGGTGAACAGAGAGAGAGAAAGGGGAACAGGGAGAGAGAGAGAGGGGAACAGAGAGAGAGTAAGAGTGCGAAAGGGGAACAGAGAGTGAGAGAAAGGGGAACAGAGAGTGAGAGAAAGGGGAACAGAGAGTGAGAGAAAGGGAAACAGAGAGTGAGAGAAAGGGAAACAGAGAGTGAGAGAAAGGGAAACAGAGAGTGAGAGAAAGGGAAACAGAGAGTGAGAGAAAGGGAAACAGAGAGTGAGAGAAAGGGAAACAGAGAGTGAGAGAAAGGGAAACAGAGAGTGAGAGAAAGGAGAACAGAGAGTGAGAGAAAGGAGAACAGAGAGTGAGATTAAAAGGAGAACAGAGAGTGAGAGAAAGGGAAACAGAGAGTGAGATTAAAAGGGGACCAGAGTGAGAGAGAGTGCGAAAGGGGAACAGAGAGTGAGAGAAAAAGGGGAACAGAGTGAGAAAGAGGGGAACAGAGAGAGAGAACGAGAGAGGGGGGAACAGAGAGAGAGAGTGCGAAAGGGGAACAGAGTGAGAGAGAGAGAGAGAAAGGGGAACAGAGTGAGAGAGAGAAAGGGGAACAGAGTGAGAGAGAGAGAGAGAGAAAGGGTGACAGAGAAAGGGAGACAGAGTGAGAGAAAGGGGAACAGAGAGAGAGAGAAAGGGAGACAGAGAGAGAGAAAGGGAGAAAGAGAGAAAGGGGAACAGGGAGAGAGAGGGGAACAGAGAGAGAGAGAGGAACAGAGAGAGAGAGAGGGGAAAACAGATACAGAGAATGAGAAAGAAAGGGGAACAGAGAGAGAGAGTGCGAATGGGGAACACAGAGAGAGAGTGCTAAAGGGGAACAGAGAGAGAGAGAGAGTGCGAAAGGGGAGCAAAGTGAGAGAAAGGTGAACAGAGAGAGAGAGTGCGAAAGGGGAACAGAGAGAAAGGGAAGCAAAGGGAGCTAGTGAGAGAAAGGGGAGCAAAGGGAGCGAGTGAGAGAAAGGGGTACAGGGAGAGTGAGAGAGGGGAACAGAGAGAGAGAAAGAGTGCAAAAGGGGAACAGAGAGAGAAAATGCGAATGGGGAACAGAGATACAGAGAGAAAGGGGAACAAAGGGAGAGAGAGAGAAAGGGGAACAGAGAGTGAGAGAGAGAGAAAGGGGAACAGAGTGAGAGAGAGAGAAAGGGGAACAGAGTGAGAGAGAGAGAAAGGGGAACAGAGTGAGAGAGAGAGAAAGGGGTACAAAGAGAGAGAGAAAGGGGAACAGGGAGAGAGAGAGAGGGGAACAGAGAGAGAGTAGGAGAGAGAAAGGGGAACAGAGAGTGAGCGAGAGAGAAAGGGGAACAGAGAGTGAGCGAGAGAGAAAGGGGAACAGAGAGTGAGCGAGAGAGAAAGGGGAACAGAGAGTGAGCGAGAGAGAAAGGGGAACAGAGAGTGAGCGAGAGAGAAAGGGGAACAGAGAGTGAGCGAGAGAGAAAGGGGAACAGAGAGTGAGCGAGAGAGAAAGGGGAACAGAGAGTGAGAGAGAGAGAGAAAGGGGAACAGAGAGTGAGAGAGAGAGAGAAAGGGGAACAGAGAGTGAGAGAGAGAGAAAGGGGAACAGAGTGAGAGAGAGAGAAAGGGGAACAGAGTGAGAGAGAGAGAAAGGGGAACAGAGTGAGAGAGAGTGAAAGGGGAACAGAGAGAGAGAGGGAAAGGGTTCCAGACAGAGATGGAGAGAAAAAGGGTTACACAGAGAGAGAGAGAGAAAGGGTTACAGAGAGAGAGAGAAAGGGTTACAGAGAGAGAGAGAGAGAGAAAGGGGAACAAAGGGAGAGAGTGAGAGAAACGGGAACAGAGAGAGAGAAAGGGGAACAGGGAGTGAGAGAGAGAGAAAGGGGAACAGAGAGTGAGAGAGAGAGAAAGGGGAACAGAGAGAGAGAGAGAGAGAAAGGGGAACAGAGAGAGAGAGAGAGAGAAAGGGGAACAGAGAGAGAGAGAGAGAGAAAGGGGAACAGAGAGAGAGTGAGAGAGAAAGGGGAACAGAGAGTGAGAGAGAAAGGGGAACAGAGAGTGAGAGAGAAAGGGGAACAGAGAGAGGGAGAAAGGGGTACAGAGATACAGAGAGAAAGGGGAACAAAGGGAGAGAGCAAGGGGAGCAAAGGGAGCAAGCGAGAGACAGGGGAACAGAGAGGGAGAGAGGGGAACAGAGAGAGAGAAAGGGGAACAGAGTGAGAGAGAGAGAGAGAGAGAAAGGGGAACAGAGAGAGAGCGAGAAAGGGGAACAGACAGAGAGAGAGAGGGTGAAAGGGAGACACAGAGAGAGAGAGAGAAAGGGGTACCGACAGAGAAAGGGGAACGGAGAGAGAGAGAAAGGGGAACAGAGAGAGGGAGAAAGGGGAACAAAGGGAGCAAGCTGAACAGAGAGGGAAAGAGGGGAACAGAGTGAGAGAGAGAGAGAGAAAGGGGAACAGAGTGAGAGAGAGAGAGAGAAAGGGGAACAGAGTGAGAGAGAGAGAGAGAAAGGGGAACAGAGTGAGAGAGAGAGAAAGGGGAACAGAGTGAAAAGGGCAACAGACAGAGAGAGAGAGAGAGAGAAAGGGAGACAGAGAGAGAGAGGAACAGAGAGAGGGGAACAGAGAGAGAGAGAGGGGGGAACAAATCCAGAGAATGAGAAAGAAAGGGGAACAGAGAGAGAGAGTGTGAAAGGGGAGCAAAGGGAGCGAGTGAGAGAAAGGTGAACAGAGAGAGAGAGTGCGAAAGGGGAACAGAGATATAGAGAGAAAGGGAAGCAAAGGGAGCTAGTGAGAGAAAGGGTAGCAAAGGGAGCGAGAGAGAGAGGGGGGTACAGAGAGGGAGAGAGAGAGAGAGGGGAAGAGAGAGAGAGAGAGAGAGAGAGGGGAAGAGAGAGAGAGAGAGAGGGGAAGAGAGAGAGAGAGGGGAAGAGAGAGAGGGGAAGAGAGAGAGAGAGGAACAGAGAGAGAGAGTGCAACAGAGAGAGAGATTGCGAAAGGGAAACAGAGAGAGAGAGAAAGAAAGGTGAACAGAGAGAGAGAGAGGACGAAAGGTGAACAGAGAGAGAGGGCGAAAGGGGAACAGAGAGAGAGGGCGAAAGGGGAACAGAGAGAGAGGGCGAAAGGGGAACAGAGAGAGAGAGAGAAAGGGGAACAAAGGGAGAGAGTAAGGGGAGCAAAGGGAGCGAGTGTGAGAAAGGGGAACAGATAGAGAGAGAGAGAGTGCAAAAGGGGAACAGAGAGAGAGAGTGAGAGAAAGGTGAACAGAGAGAGAGAAAGGTGAACAGAGAGAGAGAAAGGGGAACAGGGAGAGAGAGAGAGGGGAACAGAGAGAGAGTAAGAGTGCGAAAGGGGAACTGAGAGAGAGAATGCGAAAGGGGAACAGAGGGAGAGAGAAAGGGGAACAGAGAGAGAGAGAAAGGGGAACAGAGAGAGAGAGAAAGGGGAACAGAGTGAGAGAAAGGGAAACAGAGAGTGAGATTAAAAGGGGAACAGAGAGTGAGAGAAAGGGAAACAGAGAGTGAGAGAAAGGGAAACAGAGAGTGAGAGAAAGGGAAACAGAGAGTGAGATTAAAAGGGGAACAGAGTGAGAGAGAGTGCGAAAGGGGAACAGAGAGTGAGAGAAAAAGGGGAACAGAGTGAGAGAGAGGGGAACAGAGAGAGAGAACGAGAGAGGGGGGAACAGAGGGAGAGAGCAAAGGGAGCAAGCTGAACAGAGAGAGAGAAAGGGGAACAGAGTGAGAGAGAGAAAGGGGAACAGAGTGAGAGAGAGAAAGGGGAACAGAGTGAGAGAGAGAGAGAGGGAAAGGGGAACAGAGTGAGAGAGAGAGAGAGAGAGAGAGAGAAAGGGTGACAGAGAAAGGGAGACAGAGTGAGAGAAAGGGGAACAGAGAGAGAGAGAAAGGGAGACAGAGAGAGAGAAAGGGAGACAGAGAGAGAGAAAGGGAGACAGAGAGAGAGAAAGGGAGACAGAGAGAGAGAAAGGGAGACAGAGAGAGAGAAAGGGAGACAGAGAGAGAGAAAGGGAGACAGAGAGAGAGAAAGGGAGAAAGAGAGAAAGGGGAACAGGGAGAGAGAGGGGAACAGAGAGAGAGAGGGGAACAGAGAGAGAGAGAGGAACAGAGAGAGAGAGAGGGGGGAACAGATACAGAGAATGAGAAAGAAAGGGGAACAGAGAGAGAGAGAGTGCTAAAGGGGAACAGAGAGAGAGAGTGCGAAAGGGGAACAGAGAGAGAGAGTGCTAAAGGGGAACAGAGAGAGAGAGAGTGCGAAAGGGGAGCAAAGTGAGAGAAAGGTGAACAGAGAGAGAGAGTGCGAAAGGGGAACAGAGAGAAAGAGAAGCAAAGGGAGCTAGTGAGAGAAAGGGGAGCAAAGGGAGCGAGTGAGAGAAAGGGGTACAGGGAGAGTGAGAGAGGGGAACAGAGAGAGAGAAAGAGTGCAAAAGGGGAACAGAGAGAGAAAATGCGAATGGGGAACAGAGATACAGAGAGAAAGGGGAACCAAGGGAGAGAGAGAGAGAAAGGGGAACAGAGAGTGAGAGAGAGAGAAAGGGGAACAGAGAGTGAGAGAGAGAGAAAGGGGTACAAAGAGAGAGAGAAAGGGTTGCAGAGAGAGAGAGAGAGAGAAAGGGGAACAGAGAGAGAGAGAGAAAGGGGATCAGAGAGAGAGAGAAAGGGGAACAGAGAGAGAGAGAGAGAGAAAGGAACAGAGTTGAGAGAGGGAAAGTAACACAGAGAAAGGGGAACACAGCGAGAGAGAGGGGAACAGATACAGAGTAAGAAAGGGGAACAGAGGGAGAGAGTGCGAAAGGGGAACAGAGAGAGAGAAAGGGAGTGAGAGACAGAGAGAAAGGGGAAGAGAGAGAGAAAGGGGAAGAGAGAGAGAGGGGGGAACAGAGAGAGAGAAAGGGGAACAGGGAGAGAGAGTAGGAGAGAGAGAGGGGAACAGAGAGAGAGTAGGAGAGAGAAAGGGGAACAGGGAGAGAGAGAGAGGGGAACAGAGAGAGAGTAGGAGAGAGAAAGGGGAACAGAGCGAGAGAGAAAGGGGAACAGAGAGTGAGCGAGAGAGAAAGGGGAACAGAGATACAGAGATACAGAGAGAAAGGGGAGCAAAGGGAGCGAGAGAGAGAGAGGGGTGCAGAGAGGGAGAGAGAGAGAAAGGGGAACAGAGAGAGAGAGTGCGAAAGGGGGACAAAGGGGAGCAAAGGGAGCGAGTGAGAGAAAGGGGAACAGGGACAGTGAGAGAGGGGAACAGAGAGAGAGAAAGAGTGCAAAAGGGGAAAAGAGAGAGAGAATGCGAAAGGGGAACAGAGATACAGAGAGAAAGGGGAACAAAGGGAGAGAGTGAGAGAAACGGGAACAGAGAGAGAGAAAGGGGAACAGAGAGTGAGAGAGAGAGAAAGGGGAACAGAGAGAGAGAGAAAGGGGAACAGAGAGAGAGAGAGAGAGAAAGGGGAACAGAGAGAGAGAGAGAGAGAAAGGGGAACAGAGAGAGAGAGAGAGAGAAAGGGGAACAGAGAGAGAGAGAGAGAGAAAGGGGAACAGAGAGAGAGAGAGAGAGAAAGGGGAACAGAGAGAGAGAGAGAGAGAAAGGGGAACAGAGAGAGAGAGAGAGAGAAAGGGGAACAGAGAGTGAGAGAGAAAGGGGAACAGAGAGAGGGAGAAAGGGGTACAGAGAGAGGGAGAAAGGGGTACAGAGAGAGGGAGAAAGGGGTACAGAGAGAGGGAGAAAGGGGTACAGAGATACAGAGAGAAAGGGGAACAAAGGGAGAGAGCAAGGGGAGCAAAGGGAGCAAGCGAGAGACAGGGGAACAGAGAGGGAGAGAGGGGAACAGAGAGAGAGAAAGGGGAACAGAGTGAGAGAGAGAGAGAGAGAGAGAAAGGGGAACAGAGAGAGAGCGAGAAAGGGGAACAGACAGAGAGAGAGAGGGTGAAAGGGAGACACAGAGAGAGAGAGAGAAAGGGGTACCGACAGAGAAAGGGGAACAGATACAGAGAAAGAAAGGGGAACGGAGAGAGAGAGAAAGGGGAACAGAGAGAGGGAGAAAGGGGAACAAAGGGAGCAAGCTGGAGAGAGAGAGAAAGGGGAACAGAGTGAGAGAGAGAGAGAGAAAGGGGAACAGAGTGAGAGAGAGAGAGAGAAAGGGGAACAGAGTGAGAGAGAGAGAGAGAGAAAGGGGAACAGAGTGAGAGAGAGGGAGAGAGAAAGGGGAACAGAGTGAAAAGGGCAACAGACAGAGAGAGAGAGAAAGGGAGAGAGAGAGAGAAAGGGAGACAGAGAGAGAGAGAGAGGGGAACAGAGAGAGGGGAACAGAGAGAGAGAGAGGGGGGAACAGATCCAGAGAATGAGAAAGAAAGGGGAACAGAGAGAGAGAGTGTGAAAGGGGAGCAAAGGGAGCGAGTGAGAGAAAGGTGAACAGAGAGAGAGAGTGCGAAAGGGGAACAGAGATACAGAGAGAAAGGGAAGCAAAGGGAGCTAGTGAGAGAAAGGGTAGCAAAGGGAGCGAGAGAGAGAGAGGGGTACAGAGAGGGAGAGAGAGAGAAAGGGGAAGAGAGAGAGAGAAAGGGGAAGAGAGAGAGAGAGAGGGGAAGAGAGAGAGAGAGAGAGGGGAAGAGAGAGAGAGAGAGAGGGGAAGAGAGAGAGAGAGAGAGGGGAAGAGAGAGAGAGAGAGAGGGGAAGAGAGAGAGAGAGAGGGGAACAGAGAGAGAGAGAGAGGGGAACAGAGAGAGAGAGAGAGGGGAACAGAGAGAGAGAGAGAGGGGAACAGAGAGAGAGAGAGAGGGGAACAGAGAGAGAGAGAGAGGGCAACAGAGAGAGAGAGAGCAACAGAGAGAGAGATTGCGAAAGGGAAACAGAGAGAGAGAAAGAAAGGTGAACAGAGAGAGAGGACGAAAGGTGAACAGAGAGAGAGGACGAAAGGTGAACAGAGAGAGAGAGAGGACGAAAGGTGAACAGAGAGAGAGGACGAAAGGTGAACAGAGAGAGAGGGCGAAAGGGGAACAGAGAGAGAGAGAGAAAGGGGAACAAAGGGAGAGAGTAAGGGGAGCAAAGGTTGCGAGTGAGAGAAAGGGGAACAGGAAGAGAGAGAGAGAGAGAGAGCGAAAGAGGAGCAAAGGGAGCGAGTGTGAGAAAGGGGAACAGATAGAGAGAGAGAGAGTGCAAAAGGGGAACAGAGAGAGAGAGTGAGAGAAAGGTGAACAGAGAGAGAGAAAGGGGAACAGGGAGAGAGAGAGGGGGGAACAGAGAGAGAGTAAGAGTGCGAAAGGGGAACAGAGAGAGAGAATGCGAAAGTGGCCTTTTCAGTGCAGCAGCTTTTTCGGGAGCAGCGTGTGAGCGAGTGAGCAGCTGGGAAAGTCCGTTTGAAAGTAAATTTAATTTCCTTTTGTTTTTCGGCGGAGGCCAGGGGGCTGCTGGGTAAGTAAAACACTATATATTTGGGCGGTTTCTGAACCCGAGACACCACACTTGTAGTGTCTCCCACCCGCCCTCCTCCTCTAACCAAAAAAAAGGACTCGGTGGGGTGTTTATAAGGTAAGGCTTTTTCGATTTCTCTGGTTTTATTGTGATTGGTAAAAACTTTTCGTTCCTTTTTCATTTAACTAAGTTTAAACTTAAGATTAAAAATGGCAGGAGATCTCAGACCCGTATCATGCTCCTCTTGCTCAATGTGGGAGCTCAGGGACATGGCTGATGACCCTGACTCCTTCACGTGCAGGAAGTGTGTCCAGCTGCAGCTCTTGTTGGACCGCATGACGGCTCTCGAGCTGCGGATGGACTCACTTTGGAGCATGCGCGATGCTGAGGAGGTCGTGGATAGCACGTTTAGTGAATTGGTCACACCGCAGATTAGGATTGCTGAGGGAGAAAGGGAATGGGTGACCAAAAGGCAGAGAAAGAGCAGGAAGGCAGCGCAGGAGTCCCCTGCGGTCATCTCCCTCCAAAACAAGTATACCGTTTTGGATACTGTTGAGGGAGATGGCTCACCAGGGGAAGGCAGCAGTAGCCAGGTCCATGGCACCGTGGCTGGCTCTGCTGTTCCGAAGGGCGGGAAAAAGAGTGGAAGGGCTATAGTCGTAGGGGATTCGATTGTAAGGGGAGTAGATACGCGGTTCTGTGGTCGAAAACGAGGCTCCCGAATGGTATGTTGCCTCCCAGGTGCACGGGTCAGGGACGTCTCAGATCGGCTGCAGAACATTCCAAAGGGGGAGGGTGAACAGCCAGTTGTCATTGTGCACATAGGCACTAATGATATAGGTAAAAAACGGGATGAGGTCCTACATGCAGAGTTTAGGGAGTTAGGAGCCAAGTTAAAAAGTAGGACCTCAAAGGTAGTAATCTCAGGATTACTACCAGTGCCACGTGATAGTCAGAGTAAAAATGAAAGAATAGTCAGGATGAATGCGTGGCTTGAGAGATGGTGCAGGAAGGAGGGGTTCAGATTTTTGGGACATTGGGACCGGTTCTGGGGGAGGTGGGACTATTACAAATTGGACGGTCTACACCTGGGCCGGACTGGAACCAATGTCCTTGGAGGTGCTTTTGCTAACGCTGTTGGGGAGGGTTTAAACGAATGTGGCAGGGGGATGGGAACCAATTGAGGTCAGTTGACAGTAAGGAGGTAGTAACAAAAGCCTGTAAGGAACTAGATAATGAAGTCAGTGTGACTAAGGGGAAGAGCAGGCAGGGAGCAGATGATGAATATAAAGGGACTGGTGGTCTGAGGTGCATTTGTTTTAATGCAAGAAGTGTAGTAGGTAAGGCAGATGAACTTAGGGCTTGGATTAGTACCTGGGAGTATGATGTTATTGCTATTACTGAGACTTGGTTGAGGGAAGGGCATGATTGGCAACTAAATATCCCAGGATATCGATGCTTCAGGCGGGATAGAGAGGGAGGTAAAAGGGGTGGAGGAGTTGCATTACTGGTCAAAGAGGATATCACAGCTGTGCTGAAGGAGGGCACTATGGAGGACTCGAGCAGTGAGGCAATATGGACAGAACTCAGAAATAGGAAGGGTGCGGTAACAATGTTGGGGCTGTACTACAGGCCTCCCAACAGCGAGCGTGAGATAGAGGTACAAATATGTAAACAGATTATGGAAAGATGTAGGAGCAACAGGGTGGTGGTGATAGGAGATTTTAATTTTCCCAACATTGACTGGGATTCGCTTAGTGTTAGAGGTCCAGATGGAGCAGAATTTGTAAGGAGCATCCAGGAGGGTTTTCTAGAGCAGTATGTAAATAGTCCAACTCGGGAAGGGGCCATACTGGACCTGGTGTTGGGGAATGAGCCCGGCCAGGTTGTTGAAGTTTCAGTAGGGGACTACTTTGGGAATAGTGATCACAATTCCGTAAGCTTTAAAATACTCATGGACAAAGACGAGAGTGGTCCAAAAGGGAGAGTGCTAAATTGGGGGAAGGCCAACTACACCAAAATTCGGCAGGAGCTGGGAAATGTAGATTGGGAGCAGCTGTTAGAAGGTAAATCCACATGTGATATGTGGGAGGCTTTTAAAGAGAGGTTGATTAGCGTGCAGGAGAGACATGTTCCTGTGAAAATGAGGGATAGAAATGGCAAGATTAGGGAACCATGGATGACAGGTGAAATTGTGAGACTAGCTAAGAGGAAAAAGGAAGCATACATAAGGTCTAGGCGGCTGATGAAAGACGAAGCTTTGAAAGAATATCGGGAATGTAGGACCAATCTGAAACGAGGAATTAAGAGGGCTAAAAGGGGTCATGAAATATCTTTAGCAAACAGGGTTAAGGAAAATCCCAAAGCCTTTTATTCATATATAAGGAGAAAGAGGGTAACTAGAGAAAGGATTGGCCCACTAAAGGACAAAGGAGGAATGTTATGCTTGGACTCAGAGAAAATGGGTGAGATTCTAAACGAGTACTTTGCATCGGTATTCACCGAGGAGAGGGACATGGCGGATGTTGAGGTTAGGAACAGATGTTTGATTACTCTAGGTCAAGTCGGCATAAGGAGGGAGGAAGTGTTGGGTATTCTAAAGGGCATTAAGGTGGACAAGTCCCCAGGTCCGGATGGGATCTATCCCAGGTTACTGAGGGAAGCGAGAGAGGAAATAGCTGGGGCCTTAACAGATATCTTTGCAGCATCCTTAAACACGGGTGAGGTCCCGGAGGACTGGAGAATTGCTAATGTTGTCCCCTTGTTTAAGAAGGGTAGCAGGGATAATCCAGGTAATTATAGACCGGTGAGCCTGACGTCAGTGGTAGGGAAGCTGCTGGAGAAGATACTGAGGGATAGGATCTATTCCCATTTGGAAGAAAATGGGCTCATCAGTGATAGGCAACATGGTTTTGTGCAGGGAAGGTCATGTCTTACCAACTTAATAGAATTCTTTGAGGAAGTGACAAAGTTGATTGATGAGGGAAGGGCTGTCGATGTCATATACATGGACTTCAGTAAGGCGTTTGATAAGGTTCCCCATGGCAGGCTGATGGAG
Organism: Heterodontus francisci; assembly: GCF_036365525.1. Lineage (NCBI taxonomy): Eukaryota > Metazoa > Chordata > Chondrichthyes > Heterodontiformes > Heterodontidae > Heterodontus > Heterodontus francisci. The sequence goes on from NW_027140666.1 coordinate 31,601, forward strand.
AAAGTGAAGGCGCTTGGGGTCCAAGGTGTACTAGCTAGATGGATAAAGAACTGGCTGGGCAACAGGAGACAGAGAGTAGCAGTAGAAGGGAGTTTCTCAAAATGGAGACGTGTGACCAGTGGTGTTCCACAGGGATCCGTGCTGGGACCACTGTTGTTTGTGATATACATTAATGATTTGGAGGAAAGTATAGGTGGACTGATTAGCAAATTTGCAGACGACACTAAGATTGGTGGAGTAGCAGATAGTGAAGGGGACTGTCAGAGAATACAGCAGAATATAGATAGATTGGAGAGTTGGGCAGAGAAATGGCAGATGGAGTTCAATCAGGGCAAATGCGAGGTGATGCATTTTGGAAGATCCAATTCAAGAGTGAACTATACAGTAAATGGAAAAGTCCTGGGGAAAATTGATGTCCAGAGAGATTTGGGTGTTCAGGTCCACTGTTCCCTGAAGGTGGCAACGCAGGTAAATAGAGTGGTCAAGAAGGCATACGGCATGCTTTCCTTCATCGGACGGGGCATTGAGTACAAGAGTTGGCAGGTCATGTTACAGTTGTATAGGACTTTGGTTCGGCCACATTTGGAATACTGCGTACAGTTCTGGTCGCCACATTATCAAAAGGATGTGGATGCTTTGGAGAGGGTGCAGAGGAGGTTCACCAGGATGTTGCCTGGTATGGAGGGCGCTAGCTATGAAGAGAGGTTGAGCAGATTAGGATTATTTTCATTAGAAAGACGGAGGTTGAGGGGGGACCTGATTGAGGTGTACAAAATCATGAGAGGTATAGACAGGGTGGATAGCAAGAGGCTTTTTCCCAGAGTGGGGGTTTCAATTACTAGAGGACACGAGTTCAAAGTGAAAGGGGAAAAGTTTAGGGGGGATATGCGTGGAAAGTTCTTTACGCAGAGGGTGGTGGGCACCTGGAACGCATTGCCAGCGGAGGTGGTAGATGCGGGCACGATGGAGTCTTTTAAGATGTATCTAGACAGATACATGAATGGGCAGGAAGAAAAGAGATACAGAACCTTAGAAAATAGGCGACATGTTTAGAGAGAGGATCTGGATCGGCGCAGGCTTGGAGGGCCGAAGGGCCTGTTCCTGTGCTGTAATTATCTTTGTTCTTTGTTCTTTGTTCTTTGGAACAAAGGGAGAGAGAAAGGGGAACAGAGAGAGAGAGAAAGGGGAACAGAGAGAGAGAGAAAGGGGAACAGAGAGAGAGAGAAAGGGGAACAGAGAGAGAGAGAAAGGGGAACAGAGAGTGAGAGAAAGGGAAACAGAGAGTGAGATTAAAAGGGGAACAGAGAGTGAGAGAAAGGGAAACAGAGAGTGAGAGAAAGGGAAACAGAGAGTGAGATTAAAAGGGGAACAGAGTGAGAGAGAGTGCGAAAGGGGAACAGAGAGAGAGAGTGCGAAAGGGGAACAAAGGGAGAGAGCAAAGGGAGCAAGCTGAACAGAGAGGGAGAGAGGTGAACAGAGTGAGAGAGAGAGAAAGGGGAACAGAGTGAGAGAGAGAGAGAGAAAGGGGAACAGAGTGAGAGAGTGAGAGAGAGAAAGGGGAACAGAGTGAGAGAGAGAGAGAGGGAAAGGGGAACAGAGTGAGAGAGAGAGAGAGAGAAAGGGTGACAGAGAAAGGGGAACAGAGAGTGAGAGAAAGGGGAACAGAGAGAGAGAGAAAGGGAGACAGAGAGAAAGGGGAACAGGGAGAGAGAGGGGAACAGAGAGAGAGAGAGGAACAGAGAGAGAGAGAGGGGGGAACAGATACAGAGAATGAGAAAGAAAGGGGAACAGAGAGAGAGAGTGCGAAAGGGGAACAGAGAGTGAGAGTGCGAAAGGGGAACAGAGAGAGAGAGTGCTAATGGGGAACAGAGAGAGAGAGAGTGCGAAAGGGGAGCAAAGTGAGAGAAAGGTGAACAGAGAGAGAGAGTGCGAAAGGGGAACAGAGAGAAAGGGAAGCAAAGGGAGCTAGTGAGAGAAAGGGGAGCAAAGGGAGCAAGTGAGAGAAAGGGGTACAGGGAGAGTGAGAGAGGGGAACAGAGAGAGAGAAAGAGTGCAAAAGGGGAACAGAGAGAGAAAATGCGAATGGGGAACAGAGATACAGAGAGAAAGGGGAACAAAGGGAGAGAGAGAGAGTAAAGGGGAACAGAGAGTGAGAGAGAGAGAAAGGGGAACAGAGAGTGAGAGAGAGAGAGAAAGGGGTACAAAGAGAGAGAGAAAGGGTTGCAGAGAGAGAGAGAGAGAGAAAGGGGAACAGAGAGAGAGAGAGAAAGGAACAGAGTTGAGAGAGGGAAAGTAACACAGAGAAAGGGGAACACAGCGAGAGAGAGGGGAACAGATACAGAGTAAGAAAGGGGAACAGAGAGAGAGAGAGAGAGAAAGGGAGAGAGAGAGAGAGAGAAAGGGAGAGAGAGAGAGAGAAAGGGAGAGAGAGAAAGGGAGAGAGAGAGAGAGAGAAAGGGAGAGAGAGAGAAAGGGGAACAGAGAGAGAGAGAAAGGGGAACAGAGAGAGAGAGAGAGGGGAACAGAGAGAGAGAAAGGGGAACAGGGAGAGAGAGAGAGGGGAACAGAGAGAGAGTAGGAGAGAGAAAGGGGAACAGAGAGAGAGAGAAAGGGGAACAGAGAGTGAGCGAGAGAGAAAGGGGAACAGAGAGTGAGAGAGAGAGAAAGGGGAACAGAGAGAGAGAGGGAAAGGGTTCCAGACAGAGAGAGAGAGAGAAAGGGTTACAGAGAGAGAGAGAGAGAGAAAGGGTTACAGAGAGAGAGAGAGAGAGAAAGGGTTACAGAGAGAGAGAGAGAGAGAAAGGGTTACAGAGAGAGAGAGAGAGAGAAAGGGTTACAGAGAGAGAGAGAGAGAGAAAGGGTTACAGAGAGAGAGAGAGAGAGAGAAAGGGTTACAGAGAGAGAGAGAGAGAGAAAGGGTTACAGAGAGAGAGAGAGAGAGAAAGGGTTACAGAGAGAGAGAGAGAGAGAAAGGGTTACAGAGAGAGAGAGAGAGAAAGGGTTACAGAGAGAGAGAGAAAGGGTTACAGAGAGAGAGAGAAAGGGTTACAGAGAGAGAGAGAAAGGGGAACAGAGAGAGAGAGAGCGAAAGGGGAACAGAGAGAGAGTGCAAAAGGGGGACAAAGGGAGAGAGAATGGGGAGCAAAGGGAGCGAGTGAGAGAAAGGTGAACAGAGAGAGAGAGAGCGAAAGGGGAACAGAGAGAGAGTGCAAAAGGGGAACAAAGGGAGAGAGAAAGGGGAGCAAAGGTTGCGAGTAAGAGAAAGGGGAACAGAGAGAGAGAGAGAGCGAAAGAGGAGCAAAGGGAGAGAGAGAGAGAAAGGTGAACAGAGAGAGAGAAAGGGGAACAGGGAGAGAGAATGCGAAAGGGGAACAAAGGGAGAGAGAAAGGGGAACAGAGAGAGAGAGAGAAAGGGGAACAGAGAGAGAGAGAGAAAGGAACAGAGTTGAGAGAGGGAAAGTAACACAGAGAAAGGGGAACACAGCGAGAGAGAGGGGAACAGATACAGAGTAAGAAAGGGGAACAGAGAGAGAGAGAGAGAAAGGGAGAGAGAGAGAGAGAGAAAGGGAGAGAGAGAGAGAGAGAAAGGGAGAGAGAGAGAGAGAGAAAGGGAGAGAGAGAGAGAGAGAAAGGGAGAGAGAGAGAGAGAGAAAGGGAGAGAGAGAGAGAGAGAAAGGGAGAGAGAGAGAAAGGGGAACAGAGAGAGAGAGAGAGGGGAACAGAGAGAGAGAGAGAGGGGAACAGAGAGAGAGAGAGGGGAACAGAGAGAGAGAGAGGGGAACAGAGAGAGAGAAAGGGGAACAGGGAGAGAGAGAGAGGGGAACAGAGAGAGAGTAGGAGAGAGAAAGGGGAACAGAGAGAGAGAGAAAGGGGAACAGAGAGTGAGCGAGAGAGAAAGGGGAACAGAGAGTGAGCGAGAGAGAAAGGGGAACAGAGAGTGAGAGAGAGAGAAAGGGGAACAGAGAGTGAGAGAGAGAGAAAGGGGAACAGAGAGTGAGAGAGAGAGAAAGGGGAACAGAGAGTGAGAGAGAGAGAAAGGGGAACAGAGAGTGAGAGAGAGAGAAAGGGGAACAGAGTGAGAGAGAGAGAAAGGGGAACAGAGAGAGAGAGAAAAAGGGTTACACAGAGAGAGAGAGAGAAAGGGTTACAGAGAGAGAGAGAGAGAGAGAGAAAGGGTTACAGAGAGAGAGAGAGAGAGAAAGGGTTACAGAGAGAGAGAGAGAGAGAAAGGGTTACAGAGAGAGAGAGAGAGAGAAAGGGTTACAGAGAGAGAGAGAGAGAGAGAGAAAGGGTTACAGAGAGAGAGAGAGAGAGAAAGGGTTACAGAGAGAGAGAGAGAGAGAAAGGGTTACAGAGAGAGAGAGAGAGAGAAAGGGTTACAGAGAGAGAGAGAGAGAGAAAGGGGAACAGAGAGAGAGAGAGAGAAAGGGGAACAGAGAGAGAGAGAGAGAAAGGGGAACAGAGAGAGAGAGAGAGAAAGGGGAACAGAGAGAGAGAGAGAGAAAGGGTTACAGAGAGAGAGAGAAAGGGTTACAGAGAGAGAGAAAGGGGAACAGAGAGAGAGAGAGAAAGGGGAACAGAGAGAGAGAGAAAGGGGAACAGAGAGTGAGAGAGTGCGAAAGGGGGACAAAGGGAGAGAGAATGGGGAGCAAAGGGAGCGAGTGAGAGAAAGGTGAACAGAGAGAGAGAGAGCGAAAGGGGAACAGAGAGAGAGTGCAAAAGGGGAACAAAGGGAGAGAGAAAGGGGAGCAAAGGTTGCGAGTAAGAGAAAGGGGAACAGAGAGAGAGAGAGAGCGAAAGAGGAGCAAAGGGAGAGAGTGAGAGAAAGGTGAACAGAGAGAGAGAAAGGGGAACAGGGAGAGAGAATGCGAAAGGGGAACAGAGAGAGAGAGAGAAAGGGGAACAGAGAGAGAGAGAGAAAGGGGAACAGAGAGAGAGAGAGAAAGGGGAACAGAGAGAGAGAGAAAGGGGAACAGAGAGAGAGAGAGAGAAAGGGGAACAGAGAGAGAGAGAGAGAAAGGGGAACAGAGAGAGAGAGAGAGAAAGGGGAACAGAGAGAGAGAGAGAGAAAGGGGAACAGAGAGAGAGAGAGAGAAAGGGGAACAGAGTGAGAGAGAGGGGAACAGAGAGAGAGAACGAGAGAGGGGGTTAACAGAGAGAGAGTGCGAAAGGGGAACAGAGAGAGAGAGAGTGCGAAAGGGGAACAGAGAGAGAGAGAGAGTGCGAAAGGGGAACAGAGAGAGAGAGAGAGAAAGGGGAAGAGAGAGAGAGAGTAAGGGGAACAAAGGGGGCGAGAGAGAGAGAAAGGGGAACAGAGAGTGAGAGTGAGAGAAAGGGGAACAGAGCGTGAGAGAAAGAGAAAGGGGAACAGAGAGTGAGAGAGAGAGAAAGGGGAACAAAGGGAGAGAGCAAGGGGAGCAGAGAGGGAGAGAGGGGAACAGAGAGAGAGAAAGGGGAACAGAGTGAGAGACAGAGAGAGAAAGGGGAACAGAGAGAGTGAGAGAGAGAAAGGGGAACAGAGAGAGTGAGAGAGAGAAAGGGGAACAGAGAGAGTGAGAAAGAAAGGGGAACACAGAGAGAGAGAGAGAGAAAGAGGAACAGAGAGAGAGAGAGAGAAAGAGGAACAGAGAGAGAGAGAGAGAAAGGGGAACAGAGAGAGAGAGAGAGAAAGGGGAACAGAGAGAGAGAGAGAGAAAGGGGAACAGAGAGAGAGAGTGAGAAAGGGGAACAGAGAGAGAGAAAGGGGAACAGAGAGAGGGAGAAAGGGGAGCAAAGGGAGCAAGCTGAACAGAGAGGGAGAGAGGGGAACAGAGTGAGAGAGAGAAAGGGGAACAGAGTGAGAGAGTGAAAAGGGGAACACAGAGAGAGAGAGAGAGAGAGAGAGAGAGAGAGAGAGAGAGAGAGAAAGGGTGACAGAGAAAGGGAGACAGAGAGAGAGAGAGAGAAAGGGGAACAGAGAGAGCGAGAGAGAAAGGAAGACAGAGAGGGAGAAAGAGAGAAAGGGGAACAGAGAGAGAGAGAGAGGAACAGAGAGAGGGGAACAGAGAGAGAGAGAGAGAGGGGAACAGATACAGAGAATGAGAAGGAAAGGGGAACAGAGAGAGAGAGTGCGAAAGGGGAGCAAAGGGAGCGAGTGAGAGAAAGGTGAACAGAGAGAGAGTGCGAAAGGGGAACAGAGATACAGAGAGAAAGGGGAGCAAAGGGAGCTAGTGAGAGAAAGGGTAGCAAAGGGAGCGAGAGAGAGAGGAACAGAGAGAGAGAGTGGAACAGAGAGAGAGAGTGCGAAAGGGGAACAGAGAGAGAGAGTGCGAAAGGGGGACAAAGGGAGAGAGAAAGGGGAGCAAATGGAGCGAGTGTGAGAAAGGTGAACAGAGAGAGAGAGAAAGGAGAACACAGAGTGAGAGAGAGAGAAAGGGGAAGAGAGAGAAAGGGGAAGAGAGAGAGAGTGCAAAAGGTGAACAGAGAGAGAGAGAAAGGGGAACAGAGAGTGAGAGAGAGAGAAAGGGGAACAGAGAGAGGGAGAAAGGGGTACAGAGATACAGAGAGAAAGGGGAACAGAGAGAGAGAGAGAGAGAGAAAGGGGAACAGAGATACAGAGAGAAAGGGGAGCAAAGGGAGCTAGTGAGAGAAAGGGGAACAGAGTGAGAGAGAGAGAAAGGGGAACAGAGATACAGAGAGAAAGGGGAGCAAAGGGAGCTAGTGAGAGAAAGGGGAGCAAAGGGAGCGAGAGAGAGGAACAGAGAGAGAGAGAGTGCGAAAGGGGGACAAAGGGGAGCAAAGGTAGCGAGTGAGAGAAAGGGGAACAGGGAGAGTGAGAGAGAGAGAGGGGAACAGAGAGAGAGAGAATTAGAGAGGGGGGAAACAGAGAGACAGAGAGAAAGGGGATCAGAGACAGAGAGAAAGGGGAACGGAGAGAGAGAGAAAGGAACAGAGAGAGAGTGCGAAAGGGGAACAGAGAGAGAGTGCGAAAGGGGAACAGAGAGAGAGAGAGAGAGAGAAAAGGGGAACAGAGAGGAGAGAGAGAAAGGGAGACAGAGAGAGAGAAAAGGCGACAGAGAGAAAGGGGAACAGAGAGACAGAGAGTGAGAGAGGGGAACAGAGAGAGAAAGGGGAACAGAGAGAGAGAGGGGAACAGAGAGAGAGAGGGGAACAGAGAGAGAGAGGGTGAAAGGGGAACAGAGAGAGAGAGTGCAAAAGGGGAACAAAGGGAGAGAGAAAGGGGAGCAAAGGTTGCGAGTGAGAGAAAGGGGAACAGGAAGAGAGAGAGAGAACGAAAGAGGAGCAAAGGGAGCGAGTGAGAGAAAGGGGAACAGAGAGAGAGAGAGGGGAACAGAGAGAGTGAGAGTGCGAAAGGGGAACAGAGAGAGAGAGTGCGAAAGGGGAACAGAGAGAGAGAGTGCGAAAGGGGAACAGAGAGAGAGAATGCGAAAGGGGAACAGAGAGAGAGAATGCGAAAGCGGAACAAAGGGAGAGAGAAAGGGAAACAAAGGGAGAGAGAAAGGGAAACAGAGAGTGAGATTAAAAGGGGAACAGAGTGAGAGAGAGAGAACGAGAGATGGGGGAACAGAGAGAGAGAGTGCGAAAGGGGAACAAAGGGAGAGAGCAAAGGGAGCAAGCTGAACAGAGAGGGAGAGAGGGGAACAGAGTGAGAGAGAGAGAAAGGGGAACAGAGTGAGAGAGAGAGAGAGAGAAAGGGGAACAGAGTGAGAGAGAGGGAAAGGGTGACAGAAAGGGAGACAGAGACAGAGACAGAGAGAGAGAGAAAGGGGAACAGAGAGAGAGAAAGGCAGACAGAGAGAGAGAAAGAGAGAAAGGGGAACAGAGAGAGAGAGAGGGGGGAACAGATACAGAGAATGAGAAAGAAAGGGGAACAGAGAGAGAGAGTGCGAAAGGGGAACAGAGAGAGAGATGTGCGAAAGGGGAACAGAGAGAGAGAGTGCGAAAGGGGAACAGAAAGAAAGGGAAGCAAAGGGAGCTAGTGAGAGAAAGGGGAGCAAAGGGAGCGAGTGAGAGAAAGGGGAACAGGGAGAGTGAGAGAGGGGAACAGAGAGAGAGAAAGAGTGCAAAAGGGGAACAGAGAGAGAAAATGCGAATGGGGAACAGAGAGTGAGAGTGAGAGAAAGGGGAACAGAGAGTGAGAGAGAGAGAAAGGGGAACAGAGAGTGAGAGAGAGAGAAAGGGGAACAGAGAGTGAGAGAGAGAGAAAGGGGAACAGAGAGTGAGAGAGAGAGAAAGGGTTGCAGAGAGAGAGAGAGAAAGGGGAACAGAGACAGAGAGAAAGGAACAGAGTCGACAGAGGGAAAGTAACACAGAAAGGGGAACACAGCGAGAGAGAGGGGAACAGATACAGAGTAAGAAAGGGGAACAGAGAGAGAGAGTGCGAAAGGGGAACAGAAAGAAAGGGAAGCAAAGGGAGCTAGTGAGAGAAAGGGGAGCAAAGGGAGCGAGTGAGAGAAAGGGGAACAGGGAGAGTGAGAGAGGGGAACAGAGAGAGAGAAAGAGTGCAAAAGGGGAACAGAGAGAGAAAATGCGAATGGGGAACAGAGATACAGAGAGAAAGGGGAACAAAGGGAGAGAGTGAGCGAAAGGGGAACAGAGAGTGAGAGTGAGAGAAAGGGGAACAGAGAGTGAGAGAGAGAGAAAGGGGAACAGAGAGTGAGAGAGAGAGAAAGGGGAACAGAGAGTGAGAGAGAGAGAAAGGGGAACAGAGAGTGAGAGAGAGAGAAAGGGGAACAGAGAGAGAGAGAGAGAGAGAAAGGGGAACAGAGACAGAGAGAAAGGAACAGAGTCGAGAGAGGGAAAGTAACACAGAAAGGGGAACACAGCGAGAGAGAGGGAACAGATACAGAGTAAGAAAGGGGAACAGAGAGAGAGAGTGCGAAAGGGGAACAGAGAGAGAGAAAGGGAGACAGAGAGAGAGAGAGAGAGAGGGGGGAACAGAGAGAGAGAAAGGGGAACAGGGAGAGAGAGAGAGGGGAACAGAGAGAGAGTAAGTGTGCGAAAGGGGAACAAAGGGAGAGAGAAAGGGGAACAGAGAGAGAGAGAAAGGGGAACAGAGAGAGAGAGAAAGGGGAACAGAGAGAGAGAGAAAGGGGAACAGAGAGAGAGAGAAAGGGGAACAGAGAGAGAGAGAAAGGGGAACAGAGAGAGAGAGAAAGGGGAACAGAGAGAGAGAGAAAGGGGAACAGAGAGAGAGAGAAAGGGGAACAGAGAGAGAGAGAGAGAGAAAGGGGAACAGAGAGTGAGAGAGAGAGAAAGGGGAACAGAGAGTGAGAGAGAGAGAAAGGGTTCCAGACAGAGAGAGAGAGAAAAAGGGTTACACAGAGAGAGAGAGAAAAAGGGTTACACAGAGAGAGAGAGAGAAAGGGTTACAGAGAGAGAGAGAAAGGGTTACAGAGAGAGAGGGAGAGAGAAAGGGGAACAGAGAGAGAGAGTGAAAGGGGAACAGAGAGAGAGAGAGAGAAAGGGGAACAGAGAGAGAGAGAGAGAAAGGGGAACAGAGAGAGAGAGAGAGAGAGAAAGGGGAACAGAGAGAGAGAGAGAGAGAGAAAGGGGAACAGAGAGAGAGAGAGAGAGAGAAAGGGGAACAGAGAGAGAGAGAGAGAGAAAGGGGAACAGAGAGAGAGAGAGAGAGAGAAAGGGGAACAGAGAGAGAGAGAGAGAGAAAGGGGAACAGAGAGAGAGAGAGAGAGAAAGGGGAACAGAGAGAGAGAGAGAGAGAAAGGGGAACAGAGAGAGAGAGAGAGAGAAAGGGGAACAGAGAGAGAGAGAGAGAGAAAGGGGAACAGAGAGAGAGAGAGAGAAAGGGGAACAGAGAGAGAGAGAGAGAAAGGGGAACAGAGAGAGAGAGAGAGAAAGGGGAACAGAGAGAGAGAGAGAGAGAAAGGGGAACAGAGAGAGAGAGAGAAAGGGGAACAGAGAGAGAGAGAGAAAGGGGAACAGAGAGAGAGAGAAAGGGGAACAGAGAGAGAGAGAGAGAGAGAAAGGGGAACAGAGAGAGAGAGAGAGAGAAAGGGGAACAGAGAGAGAGAGAGAGAGAAAGGGGAACAGAGAGAGAGAGAGAGAGAAAGGGGAACAGAGAGAGAGAGAGAGAGACAGGGGAACAGAGAGAGAGAGAGAGAGACAGGGGAACAGAGAGAGAGAGAGAGAGAAAGGGGAACAGAGAGAGAGAGAGAGAAAGGGGGAACAGAGAGAGAGAGAGAGAGAAAGGGGAACAGAGAGAGAGAGAGAGAGAAAGGGGAACAGAGAGAGAGAGAGAGAAAGGGGAACAGAGAGAGAGAGAGAGAAAGGGGAACAGAGAGAGAGAGAGAGAGAAAGGGGAACAGAGAGAGAGAGAGAGAGAAAGGGGAACAGAGAGAGAGAGAGAGAGAAAGGGGAACAGAGAGAGAGAGAGAGAGAAAGGGGAACAGAGAGAGAGAGAGAGAGAAAGGGGAACAGAGAGAGAGAGAGAGAGAGAAAGGGGAACAGAGAGAGAGAGAGAGAGAGAAAGGGGAACAGAGAGAGAGAGAGAGAGAGAAAGGGGAACAGAGAGAGAGAGAGAGAGAGAAAGGGGAACAGAGAGAGAGAGAGAAAGGGGAACAGAGAGAGAGAGAGAAAGAGGGGAACAGAGTGAGAGAGGGGAACAGAGTGAGAGAGGGGAACAGAGAGAGAGAGGGGAACAGAGAGAGAGAGGGGAACAGAGAGAGAGAGGGGAACAGAGAGAGAGAGGGGAACAGAGAGAGAGAGGGGAACAGAGAGAGAGAGGGGAACAGAGAGAGAGAGGAGAACAGAGAGAGAGAGAGAGAAAGGGGAACAGAGAGAGAGAGAGAGAGAGAAAGGGGAACAGAGAGAGAGAGAGAAAAAGGGGAACAGAGAGAGAGAGAGAGAAAGGGGAACAGAGAGAGAGAGAGAGAAAGGGGAACAGAGAGAGAGAGAGAGAAAGGGGAACAGAGAGAGAGAGAGAGAAAGGGGAACAGAGAGAGAGAGAGAAAGGGGAACAGAGAGAGAGAGAGAGAAAAGGGGAACAGAGAGAGAGAGACAGAAAAGGGGAACAGAGAGAGAGAGAGAGAAAAGGCGACAGAGAGAAAGGGGAACAGAGAGACAGAGAGTGAGAGAGGGAAACAGAGTGAGAGAGGGAAACAGAGTGAGAGAGGGAAACAGAGTGAGAGAGGGAAACAGAGTGAGAGAGGGGAACAGAGAGAGAGAGGGGAACAGAGAGAGAGAGGGGAACAGAGAGAGAGAGGGGAACAGAGAGAGAGAGGGGAACAGAGAGAGAGAGGGGAACAGAGAGAGAGAGGGGAACAGAGAGAGAGAGGGGAACAGAGAGAGAGAGGAGAACAGAGAGAGAGAGGGCGAAAGGGGAACAGAGAGAGAGAGTGCAAAACGGGAACAAAGGGAGAGAGAAAGGGGAGCAAAGGTTGCGAGTGAGAGAAAGGGGAACAGGAAGAGAGAGAGAGAACGAAAGAGGAGCAAAGGGAGCGAGTGAGAGAAAGGGGAACAGAGAGAGAGAAAGGGGAACAGAGAGAGAGAAAGGGGAACAGAGAGAGAGAGAGGGGAACAGAGAGAGAGAGAGGGGAACAGAGAGAGTGAGAGTGCGAAAGGGGAACAGAGAGAGAGAATGCGAAAGCGGAACAAAGGGAGAGAGAAAGGGAAACAGAGAGTGAGATTAAAAGGGGAACAGAGTGAGAGAGAGAGAACGAGAGAGGGGGGAACAGAGTGAGAGAGAGAGAGAGAAAGGGGAACAGAGTGAGAGAGAGAGAGAGGGAAAGGGTGACAGAAAGGGAGACAGAGACAGAGAGAGAGGGAAAGGGGAACAAAGGGAGAGAGCAAAGGGAGCAAGCTGAACAGAGAGGGAGAGAGGGGAACAGAGTGAGAGAGAGAGAAAGGGGAACAGAGTGAGAGAGAGAGAGAGAGAAAGGGGAACAGAGTGAGAGAGAGAAAGGGGAACAGAGTGAGAGAGAGAGAGAGGGAAAGGGTGACAGAAAGGGAGACAGAGACAGAGAGAGAGAGAAAGGGGAACAGAGAGAGAGAAAGGCAGACAGAGAGAGAGAAAGGGAGAAAGAGAGAAAGGGGAACAGAGAGAGAGAGAGGGGGGAACAGATACAGAGAATGAGAAAGAAAGGGGAACAGAGAGAGAGAGTGCGAAAGGGGAACAGAGAGAGAGAGTGCGAAAGGGGAACAGAAAGAAAGGGAAGCAAAGGGAGCTAGTGAGAGAAAGGGGAGCAAAGGGAGCGAGTGAGAGAAAGGGGAACAGGGAGAGTGAGAGAGGGGAACAGAGAGAGAGAAAGAGTGCAAAAGGGGAACAGAGAGAGAAAATGCGAATGGGGAACAGAGATACAGAGAGAAAGGGGAACAAAGGGAGAGAGTGAGCGAAAGGGGAACAGAGAGTGAGAGTGAGAGAAAGGGGAACAGAGAGTGAGAGAGAGAGAAAGGGGAACAGAGAGTGAGAGAGAGAGAAAGGGGAACAGAGAGTGAGAGAGAGAGAAAGGGGAACAGAGAGTGAGAGAGAGAGAAAGGGGAACAGAGAGAGAGAGAGAGAGAGAAAGGGGAACAGAGACAGAGAGAAAGGAACAGAGTCGAGAGAGGGAAAGTAACACAGAAAGGGGAACACAGCGAGAGAGAGGGGAACAGATACAGAGTAAGAAAGGGGAACAGAGAGAGAGAGTGCGAAAGGGGAACAGAGAGAGAGAAAGGGAGACAGAGAGAGAGAGAGAGAGAGGGGGGAACAGAGAGAGAGAAAGGGGAACAGGGAGAGAGAGAGAGGGGAACAGAGAGAGAGTAAGTGTGCGAAAGGGGAACAAAGGGAGAGAGAAAGGGGAACAGAGAGAGAGAGAAAGGGGAACAGAGAGAGAGAGAAAGGGGAACAGAGAGAGAGAGAAAGGGGAACAGAGAGAGAGAGAAAGGGGAACAGAGAGAGAGAGAAAGGGGAACAGAGAGAGAGAGAAAGGGGAACAGAGAGAGAGAGAAAGGGGAACAGAGAGAGAGAGAAAGGGGAACAGAGAGAGAGAGAGAGAGAAAGGGGAACAGAGAGTGAGAGAGAGAGAAAGGGGAACAGAGAGTGAGAGAGAGAGAAAGGGTTCCAGACAGAGAGAGAGAGAAAAAGGGTTACACAGAGAGAGAGAGAAAAAGGGTTACACAGAGAGAGAGAGAGAAAGGGTTACAGAGAGAGAGAGAAAGGGTTACAGAGAGAGAGGGAGAGAGAAAGGGGAACAGAGAGAGAGAGTGAAAGGGGAACAGAGAGAGAGAGAGAGAAAGGGGAACAGAGAGAGAGAGAGAGAAAGGGGAACAGAGAGAGAGAGAGAGAGAGAAAGGGGAACAGAGAGAGAGAGAGAGAGAGAAAGGGGAACAGAGAGAGAGAGAGAGAGAGAAAGGGGAACAGAGAGAGAGAGAGAGAGAAAGGGGAACAGAGAGAGAGAGAGAGAGAAAGGGGAACAGAGAGAGAGAGAGAGAGAAAGGGGAACAGAGAGAGAGAGAGAGAGAAAGGGGAACAGAGAGAGAGAGAGAGAGAAAGGGGAACAGAGAGAGAGAGAGAGAGAAAGGGGAACAGAGAGAGAGAGAGAGAGAAAGGGGAACAGAGAGAGAGAGAGAGAAAGGGGAACAGAGAGAGAGAGAGAGAAAGGGGAACAGAGAGAGAGAGAGAGAAAGGGGAACAGAGAGAGAGAGAGAGAGAAAGGGGAACAGAGAGAGAGAGAGAAAGGGGAACAGAGAGAGAGAGAGAAAGGGGAACAGAGAGAGAGAGAAAGGGGAACAGAGAGAGAGAGAGAGAGAGAAAGGGGAACAGAGAGAGAGAGAGAGAGAAAGGGGAACAGAGAGAGAGAGAGAGAGAAAGGGGAACAGAGAGAGAGAGAGAGAGAAAGGGGAACAGAGAGAGAGAGAGAGAGACAGGGGAACAGAGAGAGAGAGAGAGAGACAGGGGAACAGAGAGAGAGAGAGAGAGAAAGGGGAACAGAGAGAGAGAGAGAGAAAGGGGAACAGAGAGAGAGAGAGAGAGAAAGGGGAACAGAGAGAGAGAGAGAGAGAAAGGGGAACAGAGAGAGAGAGAGAGAAAGGGGAACAGAGAGAGAGAGAGAGAAAGGGGAACAGAGAGAGAGAGAGAGAGAAAGGGGAACAGAGAGAGAGAGAGAGAGAAAGGGGAACAGAGAGAGAGAGAGAGAGAAAGGGGAACAGAGAGAGAGAGAGAGAGAAAGGGGAACAGAGAGAGAGAGAGAGAGAAAGGGGAACAGAGAGAGAGAGAGAGAGAGAAAGGGGAACAGAGAGAGAGAGAGAGAGAGAAAGGGGAACAGAGAGAGAGAGAGAGAGAGAAAGGGGAACAGAGAGAGAGAGAGAGAGAGAAAGGGGAACAGAGAGAGAGAGAGAGAGAGAAAGGGGAACAGAGAGAGAGAGAGAGAGAGAAAGGGGAACAGAGAGAGAGAGAGAAAGGGGAACAGAGAGAGAGAGAGAAAGAGGGGAACAGAGTGAGAGAGGGGAACAGAGTGAGAGAGGGGAACAGAGAGAGAGAGGGGAACAGAGAGAGAGAGGGGAACAGAGAGAGAGAGGGGAACAGAGAGAGAGAGGGGAACAGAGAGAGAGAGGGGAACAGAGAGAGAGAGGGGAACAGAGAGAGAGAGGGGAACAGAGAGAGAGAGGGGAACAGAGAGAGAGAGGGGAACAGAGAGAGAGAGGAGAACAGAGAGAGAGAGGGCGAAAGGGGAACAGAGAGAGAGAGTGCAAAACGGGAACAAAGGGAGAGAGAAAGGGGAGCAAAGGTTGCGAGTGAGAGAAAGGGGAACAGGAAGAGAGAGAGAGAACGAAAGAGGAGCAAAGGGAGCGAGTGAGAGAAAGGGGAACAGAGAGAGAGAAAGGGGAACAGAGAGAGAGAAAGGGGAACAGAGAGAGAGAGAGGGGAACAGAGAGAGAGAGAGGGGAACAGAGAGAGTGAGAGTGCGAAAGGGGAACAGAGAGAGAGAATGCGAAAGCGGAACAAAGGGAGAGAGAAAGGGAAACAGAGAGTGAGATTAAAAGGGAACAGAGTGAGAGAGAGAGAACGAGAGAGGGGGGAACAGAGTGAGAGAGAGAGAGAGAAAGGGGAACAGAGTGAGAGAGAGAGAGAGGGAAAGGGTGACAGAAAGGGAGACAGAGACAGAGAGAGAGGGAAAGGGGAACAAAGGGAGAGAGCAAAGGGAGCAAGCTGAACAGAGAGGGAGAGAGGGGAACAGAGTGAGAGAGAGAGAAAGGGGAACAGAGTGAGAGAGAGAGAGAGAGAAAGGGGAACAGAGTGAGAGAGAGAAAGGGGAACAGAGTGAGAGAGAGAGAGAGGGAAAGGGTGACAGAAAGGGAGACAGAGACAGAGAGAGAGAGAAAGGGGAACAGAGAGAGAGAAAGGCAGACAGAGAGAGAGAAAGGGAGAAAGAGAGAAAGGGGAACAGAGAGAGAGAGAGGGGGGAACAGATACAGAGAATGAGAAAGAAAGGGGAACAGAGAGAGAGAGTGCGAAAGGGGAACAGAGAGAGAGAGTGCGAAAGGGGAACAGAAAGAAAGGGAAGCAAAGGGAGCTAGTGAGAGAAAGGGGAGCAAAGGGAGCGAGTGAGAGAAAGGGGAACAGGGAGAGTGAGAGAGGGGAACAGAGAGAGAGAAAGAGTGCAAAAGGGGAACAGAGAGAGAAAATGCGAATGGGGAACAGAGATACAGAGAGAAAGGGGAACAAAGGGAGAGAGTGAGAGAAAGGGGAACAGAGAGTGAGAGAGAGAGAAAGGGGAACAGAGAGTGAGAGAGAGAGAAAGGGGAACAGAGAGTGAGAGAGAGAGAAAGGGGAACAGAGAGTGAGAGAGAGAGAAAAAGGGGAACAGAGACAGAGAGAAAGGAACAGAGTCGAGAGAGGGAAAGTAACACAGAAAGGGGAACACATACAGAGTAAGAAAGGGGAACAGAGAGAGAGAGTGCGAAAGGGGAACACAGCGAGAGAAAGGGAGACAGAGAGAGAGAGGGGGGAACAGAGAGAGAGAGGGGAACAGAGAGAGAGTAAGTGTGCGAAAGGGGAACAAAGGGAGAGAGAGAAAGGGGAACAGAGAGAGAGAGAAAGGGGAACAGAGAGAGAGAGAAAGGGGAACAGAGAGAGAGAGAAAGGGGAACAGAGAGAGGGAGAAAGGGGAACAGAGAGTGAGAGAGAGAGAAAGGGGAACAGAGAGTGAGAGAGAGAGAAAGGGGAACAGAGAGTGAGAGAGAGGGAAAGGGTTCCAGACAGAGAGAGAGAGAAAAAGGGTTACACACAGAGAGAGAGAAAAAGGGTTACACACAGAGAGAGAGAGAAAGGGTTACAGAGAGAGAGAGAGAGAAAGGGTTACAGAGAGAGAGAGAGAGAAAGGGGAACAGAGAGAGAGAGTGAAAGGGGAACAGAGAGTGAGAGAGAGAGAAAGGGTTGCAGAGAGAGAGAGAGAGAGAGAGAAAGGGGAACAGAGACAGAGAGAAAGGAACAGAGTCGAGAGAGGGAAAGTAACACAGAAAGGGGAACACAGCGAGAGAGAGGGGAACAGATACAGAGTAAGAAAGGGGAACAGAGAGAGAGAGTGCGAAAGGGGAACAGAGAGAGAGAAAGGGAGACAGAGAGAGAGAGAGAGAGAGGGGGGAACAGAGAGAGAGAAAGGGGAACAGGGAGAGAGAGAGAGGGGAACAGAGAGAGAGTAAGTGTGCGAAAGGGGAACAGAGAGAGAGAGAAAGGGGAACAGAGAGAGAGAGAAAGGGGAACAGAGAGAGAGAGAAAGGGGAACAGAGAGAGAGAGAAAGGGGAACAGAGAGAGAGAGAAAGGGGAACAGAGAGAGAGAGAAAGGGGAACAGAGAGAGAGAGAGAGAGAAAGGGGAACAGAGAGTGAGAGAGAGAGAGAAAGGGGAACAGAGAGTGAGAGAGAGGGAAAGGGTTCCAGACAGAGAGAGAGAGAAAAAGGGTTACACACAGAGAGAGAGAGAAAGGGTTACACACAGAGAGAGAGAGAAAGGGTTACAGAGAGAGAGGGAGAGAGAAAGGGTTACAGAGAGAGAGGGAGAGAGAAAGGGTTACAGAGAGAGAGGGAGAGAGAAAGGGGAACAGAGAGAGAGAGAGAGAAAGGGGAACAGAGAGAGAGAGAGAGAAAGGGGAACAGAGAGAGAGAGAGAGAAAGGGGAACAGAGAGAGAAAGGGGAACAGAGAGAGAGAGAGAGAGAAAGGGGAACAGAGAGAGAGAGAGAGAAAGGGGAACAGAGAGAGAGAGAGAGAAAGGTGAACAGAGAGAGAGAGAGAGAAAGGGGAACAGAGAGAGAGAGAGAGAAAGGGAACAGAGAGAGAGAGAAAGGGGAACAGAGAGAGAGAGAGAGAAAGGGGAACAGAGAGAGAGAGAGAGAAAGGGGAACAGAGAGAGAGAGAGAGAGAAAGGGGAACAGAGAGAGAGAGAGAGAGAAAGGGGAACAGAGAGAGAGAGAGAGAGAAAGGGGAACAGAGAGAGAGAGAGAGAGAAAGGGGAACAGAGAGAGAGAGAGAGAGAAAGGGGAACAGAGAGAGAGAGAGAGAGAAAGGGGAACAGAGAGAGAGAGAGAGAGAGAAAGGGGAACAGAGAGAGAGAGAGAGAGAGAAAGGGGAACAGAGAGAGAGAGAGAGAGAAAGGGGAACAGAGAGAGAGAGAGAGAGAAAGGGGAACAGAGAGAGAGAGAGAGAGAAAGGGGAACAGAGAGAGAGAGAGAGAGAAAGGGGAACAGAGAGAGAGAGAGAGAGAAAGGGGAACAGAGAGAGAGAGAGAGAGAAAGGGGAACAGAGAGAGAGAGAGAGAAAGGGGAACAGAGAGAGAGAGAGAGAGAAAGGGGAACAGAGAGAGAGAGAGAGAAAGGGGAACAGAGAGAGAGAGAGAGAAAGGGGAACAGAGAGAGAGAGAGAGAAAGGGGAACAGAGAGAGAGAGAGAGAAAGGGGAACAGAGAGAGAGAGAGAGAAAGGGGAACAGAGAGAGAGAGAGAGAAAGGGGAACAGAGAGAGAGAGAAAGGGGAACAGAGAGAGAGAGAGAGAAAGGGGAACAGAGTGAGAGAGAGAGAAAGGGGAACAGAGTGAGAAAGGGGAACAGAGTGAGAGAGGGGAACAGAGAGAGAGAGGGGAACAGAGAGAGAGAGGGGAACAGAGAGAGAGAGGGGAACAGAGAGAGAGAGGGGAACAGAGAGAGAGAGGGGAACAGAGAGAGAGAGGGGAACAGAGAGAGAGAGGGGAACAGAGAGAGAGAGGAGAACAGAGAGAGAGAGGGCGAAAGGGGAACAGAGAGAGAGAGTGCAAAACGGGAACAAAGGGAGAGAGAAAGGGGAGCAAAGGTTGCGAGTGAGAGAAAGGGGAACAGGAAGAGAGAGAGAGAACGAAAGAGGAGCAAAGGGAACAGAGAGAGAGAAAGGGGAACAGAGAGAGAGAAAGGGGAACAGAGAGAGAGAGAGGAGAACAGAGAGAGAGAGGGCGAAAGGGGAACAGAGAGAGAGAGTGCAAAACGGGAACAAAGGGAGAGAGAAAGGGGAGCAAAGGTTGCGAGTGAGAGAAAGGGGAACAGGAAGAGAGAGAGAGAACGAAAGAGGAGCAAAGGGAGCGAGAGAGAGAAAGGGGAACAGAGAGAGAGAAAGGGGAACAGAGAGAGAGAAAGGGGAACAGAGAGAGAGAAAGGGGAACAGAGAGAGAGAAAGGGGAACAGAGAGAGAGAGAGGGGAACAGAGAGAGTGAGAGTGCGAAAGGGGAACAGAGAGAGAGAATGCGAAAGCGGAACAAAGGGAGAGAGAAAGGGAAACAGAGAGTGAGATTAAAAGGGGAACAGAGTGAGAGAGAGAGAACGAGAGAGGGGGGAACAGAGTGAGAGAGAGAGAGAGAAAGGGGAACAGAGTGAGAGAGAGAGAGAGGGAAAGGGTGACAGAAAGGGAGACAGAGAGAGAGGGAAAGGGGAACAAAGGGAGAGAGCAAAGGGAGCAAGCTGAACAGAGAGGGAGAGAGGGGAACAGAGTGAGAGAGAGAGAAAGGGGAACAGAGTGAGAGAGAGAGAGAGAGAAAGGGGAACAGAGTGAGAGAGAGAAAGGGGAACAGAGTGAGAGAGAGAGAGAGGGAAAGGGTGACAGAAAGGGAGACAGAGACAGAGAGAGAGAGAAAGGGGAACAGAGAGAGAGAAAGGCAGACAGAGAGAGAGAAAGGGAGAAAGAGGGAAAGGGGAACAGAGAGAGAGAGAGGGGGGAACAGATACAGAGAATGAGAAAGAAAGGGGAACAGAGAGAGAGAGTGCGAAAGGGGAACAGAGAGAGAGAGTGCGAAAGGGGAACAGAAAGAAAGGGAAGCAAAGGGAGCTAGTGAGAGAAAGGGGAGCAAAGGGAGCGAGTGAGAGAAAGGGGAACAGGGAGAGTGAGAGAGGGGAACAGAGAGAGAGAAAGAGTGCAAAAGGGGAACAGAGAGAGAAAATGCGAATGGGGAACAGAGATACAGAGAGAAAGGGGAACAAAGGGAGAGAGTGAGAGAAAGGGGAACAGAGAGTGAGAGAGAGAGAAAGGGGAACAGAGAGTGAGAGAGAGAGAAAGGGGAACAGAGAGTGAGAGAGAGAGAAAGGGGAACAGAGAGTGAGAGAGAGAGAAAAAGGGGAACAGAGACAGAGAGAAAGGAACAGAGTCGAGAGAGGGAAAGTAACACAGAAAGGGGAACACATACAGAGTAAGAAAGGGGAACAGAGAGAGAGAGTGCGAAAGGGGAACACAGCGAGAGAAAGGGAGACAGAGAGAGAGAGAGAGAGAGGGGGGAACAGAGAGAGAGAAAGGGGAACAGGGAGAGAGAGAGAGGGGAACAGAGAGAGAGTAAGTGTGCGAAAGGGGAACCAAGGGAGAGAGAGAAAGGGGAACAGAGAGAGAGAGAAAGGGGAACAGAGAGAGAGAGAGAAAGGGGAACAGAGAGTGAGAGTGAGAGAGAGAGAAAGGGGAACAGAGAGTGAGAGAGAGAGAAAGGGGAACAGAGAGTGAGAGAGAGAGAAAGGGGAACAGAGAGTGAGAGAGAGAGAAAGGGGAACAGAGAGTGAGAGAGAGAGAAAGGGGAACAGAGAGTGAGAGAGAGGGAAAGGGTTCCAGACAGAGAGAGAGAGAAAAAGGGTTACAGAGAGAGAGAGAGAGAAAGGGTTACAGAGAGAGAGAGAGAGAAAGGGGAACAGAGAGAGAGGGAGAGAGAAAGGGGAACAGAGAGAGAGAGTGAAAGGGGAACAGAGAGAGAGAGAGAGAAAGGGGAACAGAGAGAGAGAGAGAGAAAGGGGAACAGAGAGAGAGAGAGAGAAAGGGGAACAGAGAGAGAGAGAGAGAAAGGGGAACAGAGAGAGAGAGAGAGAAAGGGGAACAGAGAGAGAGAGAGAGAAAGGGGAACAGAGAGAGAGAGAGAGAAAGGGGAACAGAGAGAGAGAGAGAGAAAGGGGAACAGAGAGAGAGAGAGAGAAAGGGGAACAGAGAGAGAGAGAGAGAAAGGGGAACAGAGAGAGAGAGAGAGAAAGGGGAACAGAGAGAGAGAGAGAGAAAGGGGAACAGAGAGAGAGAGAGAGAAAGGGGAACAGAGAGAGAGAGAGAGAAAGGGGAACAGAGAGAGAGAGAGAGAAAGGGGAACAGAGAGAGAGAGAGAGAAAGGGGAACAGAGAGAGAGAGAGAAAGGGGAACAGAGAGAGAGAGAGAGAAAGGGGAACAGAGAGAGAGAGAGAGAAAGGGAACAGAGAGAGAGAGAGAGAAAGGGGAACAGAGAGAGAGAGAGAGAAAGGGGAACAGAGAGAGAGAGAGAAAGGGAACAGAGAGAGAGAGAGAGAGAGAGAAAGGGGAACAGAGAGAGAGAGAGAGAGAGAAAGGGAACAGAGAGAGAGAGAGAGAGAGAAAGGGGAACAGAGAGAGAGATGAGAGAGAAAGGGGAACAGAGAGAGAGAGAGAGAGAAAGGGGAACAGAGAGAGAGAGAGAGAAAGGGGACAGAGAGAGAGAGAGAGAAAGGGGAACAGAGAGAGAGAGAGAGAAAGGGGGAAACAGAGAGAGAGAGAGAGAAAGGGGAACAGAGAGAGAGAGAGAGAAAGGGGAACAGAGAGAGAGAGAGAGAAAGGGGAACAGAGAGAGAGAGAGAGAAAGGGGAACAGAGAGAGAGAGAGAGAAGGGGAACAGAGAGAGAGAGAGAGAAAGGGGAACAGAGAGAGAGAGAGAGAAAGGGGAACAGAGAAGAGAGAGAGAAAGGGGAACAGAGAGAGAGAGAGAGAAAGGGGAACAGAGAGAGAGAGAGAGAGAAAGGGAACAGAGAGAGTGAGAGAGAAAGGGGAACAGAGAGAGAGAGAGAGAGAGAAGGGGAACAGAGAGAGTGAGATAAAAGGGGAACAGAGTGAGAGAGAGTGCGAAAGGGGAACAGAGAGTGAGAGAAAAAGGGGAACAGAGAGAGAGAATGAGAGAGAGGGGAACAGAGAGAGAGTGCGAAAGGGGGACAAAGGGAGAGAGAAAGGGGAGCAAAGGGAGCGAGTGTGAGAAAGGTGAACAGAGAGAGAGAGAAAGGGGAACAGATAGAGAGAGAGAGTGCAAAAGGGGAACAGAGAGAGAGAGAGAGAAAGGGGAACAAAGGGAGCTGAGTGAGAGAAAGGTGAACAGAGAGAGAGAGAAAGGGGTACAGAGATACAGAGGGAAAGGGGAACAGAGAGAGAGAGAGAAAGGGGAGCAAAGGGAGCTAGTGAGAGAAAGGGGAACAGAGTGAGAGAGAGAGAAAGGGGAACAGAGAGAAAGGGGAGCAAAGGGAGCTAGTGAGAGAAAGGGGGAACAGAGTGAGAGAGAGAGAAAGGGGAACAGAGATACAGAGAGAAAGGGGAGCAAAGGGAGCTAGTGAGAGAAAGGGGAGCAAGGGAGGGAGAGAGAGGGAGAGAGTGCGAAAGGGGGACAAAGGGGAGCAAAGGGAGCGCGAGTGAGAGAAAGGGGAACAGGGACAGTGAGAGAGGGGAACAGAGAGAGAGAAAGAGTGCAAAAGGAAAAAGAGAGAGAGAATGCGAAAGGGGAACAGAGATACAGAGAGAAAGGGGAACAAGGGAGAGAGTGAGAGAAAGGGGAACAGAGAGAGAGAAAGGGGAACAGGGAGTGAGAGAGAGAGAAAGGGTTACAGAGAGAGAGAGAAGGGTTACAGAGAGAGAGAGAAAGGGTTACAGAGAGAGAGAGAAAGGGTTACAGAGAGAGAGAGAAAGGGTTACAGAGAGAGAGAGAAAGGGTTACAGAGAGAGAGAGAGAGAAAGGGTTACAGAGAGAGAGAGAGAGAAAGGGTTACAGAGAGAGAGAGAGAGAAAGGGTTACAGAGAGAGAGGGAGAGAGAAAGGGGAACAGAGAGAGAGAGAGGAAAGGGGAACAGAGAGAGAGAGAGAAAGGGGAACAGAGAGAGAGAGTGAAAGGGGAACAGAGAGAGAGAGAGTGAAAGGGGAACAGAGAGAGAGAGAGAGAAAGGGGAACAGAGAGAGAGAGAGAGAGAAAGGGGAACAGAGAGAGAGAGAGAGAGAAAGGGGAACAGAGAGAGAGAGAGAGAGAAAGGGGAACAGAGAGAGAGAGAGAGAAAGGGAACAGAGAGAGAGAGAGAGAAAGGGAACAGAGAGAGAGAGAGAGAAAGGGGAACAGAGAGAGAGAGAGAGAAAGGGGAACAGAGAGAGAGAGAGAGAAAGGGGAACAGAGAGAGAGGAGAGAGAAAGGGGAACAGAGAGAGAGAGAGAAAGGGGACAGAGAGAGAGAGAGAGAAAGGGGAACAGAGAGAGAGAGAGAGAAAGGGGGAACAGAGAGAGAGAGAGAGAAAGGGGAACAGAGAGAGAGAGAGAGAAAGGGGAACAGAGAGAGAGAGAGAGAAAGGGGAACAGAGAGAGAGAGAGAGAAAGGGGAACAGAGAGAGAGAGAGAGAAAGGGGAACAGAGAGAGAGAGAGAGAGAGAGAAAGGGGAACAGGAGAGAGAGAGAGAGAGAGAAAGGGGAACAGAGAGAGAGAGAGAGAGAGAAAGGGGAACAGAGAGAGAGAGAGGGAGAAAGGGGAACAGAGAGAGAGAGAGAGAGAAAGGGGAACAGAGAGTGAGAGAGAGAAAGGGAACAGAGAGAGAGAGAGAGAAAGGGGAACAGAGAGAGAGAGAGAGAAAGGGGAACAGAGAGAGAGAGAGAGAAAGGGGAACAGAGAGAGAGAGAGAGAAAGGGGAACAGAGAGAGAGAGAGAGAAAGGGGAACAAGAGAGAGAGAGAAAGGGGAACAGAGAGAGTGAGAGAGAAAGGGGAACAGAGAGAGAGAAAGGGGAACAGAGAGAGTGAGATAGAAAGGGGAACAGAGTGAGAGAGAGTGCGAAAGGGGAACAGAGAGAGAGAATGAGAGAGAGGGGAACAGAGAGAGAGTGCGAAAGGGGGACAAAGGGAGAGAGAAAGGGGAGCAAAGGGAGCGAGTGTGAGAAAGGTGAACAGAGAGAGAGAGAAAGGGGAACAGATAGAGAGAGAGAGTGCAAAAGGGGAACAGAGAGAGAGAGAGAGAAAGGGGAACAAAGGGAGCGAGTGAGAGAAAGGTGAACAGAGAGAGAGAGAAAGGGGTACAGAGATACAGAGGGAAAGGGGAACAGAGAGAGAGAGAGAAAGGGGAGCAAAGGGAGCTAGTGAGAGAAAGGGGAACAGAGTGAGAGAGAGAGAAAGGGGAACAGAGAGAAAGGGGAGCAAAGGGAGCTAGTGAGAGAAAGGGGAACAGAGTGAGAGAGAGAGAAAGGGGAACAGAGATACAGAGAGAAAGGGGAGCAAAGGGAGCTAGTGAGAGAAAGGGGAGCAAAGGGAGCGAGAGAGAGGGAGAGAGTGCGAAAGGGGGACAAAGGGGAGCAAAGGGAGCGAGTGAGAGAAAGGGGAACAGGGACAGTGAGAGAGGGGAACAGAGAGAGAGAAAGAGTGCAAAAGGGAAAAAGAGAGAGAGAATGCGAAAGGGGAACAGAGATACAGAGAGAAAGGGGAACAAAGGGAGAGAGTGAGAGAAAGGGGAACAGAGAGAGAGAAAGGGGAACAGGGAGTGAGAGAGAGAGAAAGGGTTACAGAGAGAGAGAGAAAGGGTTACAGAGAGAGAGAGAAAGGGTTACAGAGAGAGAGAGAGAGAGAGAAAGGGGAACAGAGAGAGAGAGAGAGAAAGGGGAACAGAGTGAGAGAGAGAGAAAGGGGAACAGAGTGAGAGAGGGGAACAGAGAGAGAGAGGGGAACAGAGAGAGAGAGGGGAACAGAGAGAGAGAGGGGAACAGAGAGAGAGAGGGGAACAGAGAGAGAGAGGGGAACAGAGAGAGAGAGGAGAACAGAGAGAGAGAGGGCGAAAGGGGAACAGAGAGAGAGAGTGCAAAACGGGAACAAAGGGAGAGAGAAAGGGGAGCAAAGGTTGCGAGTGAGAGAAAGGGGAACAGGAAGAGAGAGAGAGAACGAAAGAGGAGCAAAGGGAACAGAGAGAGAGAAAGGGGAACAGAGAGAGAGAAAGGGGAACAGAGAGAGAGAAAGGGGAACAGAGAGAGAGAGAGGAGAACAGAGAGAGAGAGGGCGAAAGGGGAACAGAGAGAGAGAGTGCAAAACGGGAACAAAGGGAGAGAGAAAGGGGAGCAAAGGTTGCGAGTGAGAGAAAGGGGAACAGGAAGAGAGAGAGAGAACGAAAGAGGAGCAAAGGGAGCGAGAA
>NW_027140667.1:0-23771 GCF_036365525.1 Heterodontus francisci
AGCTTATCGCTAAGTTATACCTTATACAAGCAGGTCAAGGTTCAAACTCCATTATTTCCCAAAATAGACTGTTACACTGTAATAATAAACAGGTGATTTTAAGTGGAATGCAAAAGAATGTCAGCCAGATATATTTATAGAAGAATCAGCATATTAACAAAAACAAATTGTATTGTTTGCCAGTCGAATCCCTGCAGGCCAAGCTCACCTTGTTCATCATTCGCAGCTTTGTACAAACTGCAGCTCTGGCCCAAGCTCAAACTAATATCGTCAGAAGTTTTTGCAATTTCTTCATCCCCTATAGTGGACATGAAAAGGAACGTCAATCTTAAACAAACCCAAAATGCTTGCAGTTTATTCTCCACTGTAAACACATACAAATATGGAGTGACCCTAACTTAGGAAAACACATTACCAGCTGGGTACCACTGAGCTTGTAGGAAAACAGACTTGCAATGGCCTTGTTTGCTATTCCAGCATGCTGGCTGCAAGTGTAGAGGGCAAGGGTGCTTCAGTATCTATGTGTCACTCTTTCTCTATGGAGTGGCTGAGGAGGAAGGCCCACTTGCCACATGATGGAGCTTTTCCCAGTGCTGAGGAATAGCCCAGCATTCAATCATTACTTTGCAATCTTGGTTATCAGTTTGGCTCCCAGTTCATAATGGCTTCAAACAAAAAACATTTGTGCAACTAGAAAAATAATAAACACCTTAGCTGTAGCACAATAATGTTTAAGGAATAAAGGTGAGCTTTACTCAAATATTTCAAATAAGAGTCTCCATATGCCACACATTTTGCCCAGTTAAGAGATCTTGCACCATCACCATCTGTTAGCAGTGAACTGCTTGCGTAATTGACTTGCAAATCAATATGTTCTGGTGGGCAAGTACCATGGAACTCACCTTGCATTTAACTGCAGGTGAAAACTGCACTCTACTGTTATGACATAACATGTTGCAGCTCTCATGTACTGTACCCACAACCTTAAACACTGGCATTCCAAAACTCTTGACATAGAGGATGTAAATCTCGACAGTGCCTTTATAATGCAGATACACTTTACAACAGCAAATAAATAATTGCCAATCCCAAAGTAACAAGGGCTCAATTGCACAGCACAGGATATTTGTTGTTAAGATGCCAATAGTTCAGAATTAACATTTTTTGGCTCACGCACCACAATCACTCAAGTACTTCTTGGGTGCACTCAGAGCTTTGACACTCATAGCAGAATCATGTCCTTTAAAACATTTTTAAAACATCAAAAAATAGGAGTGAAAAATTAATGCTAAACTCATCTTAAAATGTCTGATATGAATGGCACACCACTATCACTTTAGTTGAACATCAAGCACAGAAATGAAAACATCAATGGTAATGGATGTATTTTCAGTGCTTTTTGTATTTTCAATGATTGCTTTTGGTAGGTGCAGTTTATTAAAAACAATCTCCAAGAGCAGTCTTTTCAATTTTAAGCCTGTCTGCAGAGAATCCGATCAGCAGCAAAATTTAGTTGAAAGTAAAATCAAATTGACTTTGGTCATTACCTACGCAGGTAATCCTTGCAGTGCATACTCATTATTGCACTGGACATGCTCAGTAAGGATCCTTTACTGGCCCACATCTGCTTTCCACTCCAATGAATTGCCAGATATTCAGATCTCTATCTTTTGATGCAGGATGATTTTAAACAAATTGAATGATTTTGAATTCAAGTTTGGAATACTTCAGGAAGTAGAAGGTGGTTAGCTACTTTAGGTTTACTTAAGAATAACGTCACTCTCAACTGAACCCAACAGTGTAGATTCCAGGTGTCCTGTTTGATGCTAAGCTGACCTGTAAACTTGATAATCGAACAATCCTCAAGACTGCCCACTTCCACCCTCGCTACAAAGCCCACCTCAGCCCTTGCCTCACCCCCACTACTACTGTAGGTACCTCCAGGCTGGATTTCCCCAATGACCTCTACAACAAACTCTCAAGCTTCAGTCTACATAAATTCCAAATTATCCATACCTCTTCCGGCCCATCGTACCAGTCATTAAGTTTAGTTCATCCATTGCCCATTCTTCATTTCTTATTTGTCCCCTTCCCCGACAAAATTCTTATCATTTACATATCCCTCCAGAGCCTCATCCCACCCCATTTCTGCAATGTCCTCCAGCTCTACTTTCTAGCCCATGCCCTTCAGTCTTACAACACTGGTCTCCTGAGCATCCTCCATCTTCTCTCCATATCACCAAAGCCTTTAGCTATCCTCAAACCAACTCTTGAGATATCTCTTCCTGAACCCCTTCATCTTGCTACCACTATCTCAACCTTCAAAAGCCTCCTAAAAAATGTCTCTGATCATGCTTTCCATCATTTCTCCCAACTCTTCTGTTACTGCTTCACATCCACTTCTCCTCTATGAACTAAGTTGGGACATTTACTATATGAAGATTACTTATGTGTAACTGATGGTGTCTATGCTTTTTGTGCTTTTATTTCCCCCCCTCCCCCACCAAATAGGTTAGCTGTGCCACATATCATCCCCAGTCTTTAAGGCAGACAAATGAACTACTTCTAGGGTTCCACCAATATTGTTCTTACATTGGTCACAAGCAGATAGGTGAGAATACCTCACACATGACTCTTTCCCTTACTCCTCAGAAAGAAGCACCTAGCCTTAACCCCCATCCACTTTGCCCCCGCCTCCAGTGACATTAGACAGAAATCCACATCTCACCACCAAATGGCACCATGCATTGATACTCCAACACACTGAATCAGTACATAATGTTGTTTTGAAGGTCCAAATCAGCACAAGTAATTAATAGACAGTAGTCCATAATCATGATTTATTTATTTAGGGCCCTACCACATCTCACCAGGGAGGTTACAGAGAAAGAGGGGGATTTGATTTAAATATATGCATGAGAATTTTAAATTTGACAGTGCCAATGTAGGTCAGCGTTGATGAAGTAATCGATGAGAGGGACTTGGTGCAGGATAAGATATGGTCAGCAATTTTGGATAAGCTGAAGTTTATGGAGGACAGGATGTCATTAAGGAAAGCTTTAGAATAGTTGGCTCTGGTGACAGAGGTGACAGCTTTACCAACAGACAGGCTTTAGTAAAAGTGAAATCCAGCCATGCTGGAGATGGCAGTTGGCAGTCTTGGGGATAGAGAGAATACAGGGCCTGAAACTTAGTTCAGTATTGAATAGGATGCTCAGGCTGTTTTAGCTTAAGATAGCAGCCATGAAAGGGTGAAATTAGAATCGGCAAAAAAGGTATGAAGTCTTTGGCAGAAGCCAAAGACAATGGCTTCAGTCTTGTCAATACTGAATTGGAAAATACTGCAGCTCAGCCAAGATTGAATGTTGAACAAGCAGTCTGACAACACAAAAACAATGGAGGGGTCAAGACAAGTGGTGGAGAGGTACAGCTGGGTGCCACATGTGGAAGTTGACCACATGTCTGCAGAGGTCACCAAAGGGCAGCAAGAAGGGGCCAAGGAGAGATCCTTGAGGGAATAACATAGAAACACAGATTCTTGAACTAGCAGTGATGGGATAAGAAGGGAAGTCACTGCTGGGAATGTTTGATGATAATAAGTCAGGTAAGTGGAACCAAGTGAGGACAGTCACATGGAGCTGGAGGAGGATGGTGAGGTCAAGAAAGTCAATGGCTGCAGAACAGTCAGGAGGGATAATGCATCTTGATTATAGTTATGGAGGATCACATTGTTTAGGGCCATTCTGGTACAGTGGCAGCGGCATAAACCTGATTGGAGAAACTCAACAGAGTGTTATGGGAAAGACAGACACGGATTTGGGAGGAGTCAACTCTTTGAAGCTTTTGAAATGAAAATGAAGGTTTGAAATGGGGAGGGAATTTGCAAAGACATAAAGTTCAAAGACACTGGAAGAACTCCCCTTTGAATAATACCATGGTATGTTTTAATGTGCACCTGAAATGAAACCTTGGTTTAATTTTTCAACAAAAGTATGACATTTTTGAATTACTTTTTCAGTACTGCACTGGAGTTACAACCTGCATTACGTACTTAAATCCCAGAGAAGTACTCAAACCAGAACCTTGTGACCCATAGGTGAAAATACAATGAAATGACCCATAAACCTCCTGTTCCATTAAATTGAAACCAAAGCTTCATATTCCTTCGAATACATGTTATATTGTTAGTGTAAATCTCCCTTGCACAGCATTTTATGTCAATCAGTTCAAAACATTTTTTTTTAAATCACAAAATAATGGTAAACCAGAAGATTACCAACTGAACATCCCAAAGACTAATTTATGTAAACAGACTGGTGTTTGTTGAAAGCCTGCACGTAAAACTTTTCCATTCCTATTGAGATTGCAATTCAGGAAGCATGCCTTTGTGTCAAAATGCCTTCAGAGATTCATCAGGCCAATCACATGTTCTGATCTGCCTGTTCCTAAATCTACATGGTTCAGTGCAGTAGACCAGTGTTAAATTTAAGTCCTGCTGAAAGTTCTGCCTCTCACAGTTACTATCTTACTTTTAACTTGCAGTTAAAAAATTGTTTTAAAGCGTTTGATTGATAGTTACTTTGATCCCTTTTGCAAGATGTTAGCAAAAACTGGAACTAACGAATTCACAATATCAAATATTCAAAACACTTATTTTTAGGACGCTCACTAGCAGCACAGTAGCAGTACTGTGCTCGCAGTACTGCGTAATGCAAACCATCATGTACAATTCAGTACAAATCAGTGAGGAATTTAGTTCTGGAACATTCAGGCCTACGAGATAAATTAAAAAACCTGAACTCATTAGAGTGCAGTTCTCATACCTTTGATACTCGATGTTGCTCCAAGATGAGACTGCACAACCTGTTAACAAAGAATTGGAAATAATTAAAAAGGTATAAGCTCCATAATTTAGTTTGTTGCCTTATAACCAATTCAATTAAGGTCAGCTTAAATGCTAAAAATAAATCCAAAGTTGTAAAGAAAACCTTTCCTGGATGAGACAAACGCAATATTATTCTAACCACATGAATGTTTTAAATGAAAACTTAAAGCTATGCACTCTTTCAATTATACGCTGTTACAGCCAGGTGAGCAGGGGGTCACAGGCTCCCCTCTTGTCCTTCTTCTTACTTGAGCACAACAGGGTTTATTCCTTTTTAAACAGTGGATGATCTTACCACATCAGTGAGTATTTCTCCTTTTACCTTTGTTGTGATTGTAAAAGAACCAATTGGACAGGTTGTCTTGGGTGTAAAGAAGAAAGAGGGGAGTTTATTAAAGTTAACAAAGGAAACCTGATGTAAATAAAAGGAACGAACACACGCACGCACACACGCACACAGGGTTAGAGTCCAAAAAAGTAATACACAGTGCGTGAGGTTGAATGATTCCATGGTATTCCAGATAAAGTTATATTCTGGCTGTTCGAAGTGCACTTTCTGGTTGGCCCACTTGGCTCAGGGTTTTCTTGGAGGCATATTTATAGGTGGCTCTCTTCCCATGGTATCTCTGTCTGTAGCAATCTGTGGGCTTGGAGGGTCCACAGTCACAGACGGTTTTCAAACTGAGAGACGCAGCCCCCAAGCTTTTGCACAGAATGAGTCACTGGCTTTTCTGTCTTTGTCCAAGGGAAACTCCCAGCTTTCAGAGATGCACAGATGGTCACATTACTACTGAAGCATATTCTCTGGAACCATCTAATGAGATTCAAGGTTAGGTAAGTCCATCTCCACAGGCCTCAGAATGCCAATATTTATACTTGGAGGGGTTTCCTCTTTCAAAGTCAATGTGTCGGGATGGCCTTGAATGTCATGCTAATGAAAGCAATCTTAGATAATTCAATCACAAGAGCAAGCCATTGTTTTGGGTACAGGCTCATTAGACATGTGTCTCCTTGGAATGTGTAAGGTGCTCAACTGTAAATTGCGGTGGCCATCTTGACTGCCAGCTTCTTTTTTAAAGTTAACTGTCAGATTTAGTTCCATTAAAAGTTTAATGTAAGCTTCCAACTGATGAATTCTTCTCATAATAAAGGATTAGTCTTCTTTATTACTTGCTGTACCTGCATACCAACTTTTTGTAACTCCTGCACTGGAACACCTATATCCCTCTACACCTCGGAATTCTGCAGTCGTTCTCCATTTAAGTCGTACTCCGATTTTTTATTCTTCCTGACAAAGTGAACAACTTCATATTATCCCACATTATACTCCATCTGTCAGATTTTTGCCCACTCACTCAACCTATCTACAATCGGCCTGCAACCTCATGTCCTCTTCACAACATATTTTCCTACCTATCTATGTGTCAACTTCAAAAGTAGCTACCATACCATTGCTCCCCTCATCTAAGTCAATGATATAAATTGTAAAAAGTTGAGGTCCCAGCATAGACCCCTGCGGGACTCCACTCGTCACATCCTGCCAATCAGAAAAGGACCCATTTATGCATACTCTGTTTTCTCTGCCAGCCAGCCAGCCATTCTTCTATCCATGCTAATATGTTGCTCCCTACACCATGAGCTCCTACTTTGTGCAATAACCTTTTATATGGCACCTTGTCAAATGCCTTCTGGAAATCTAAGTACAGTACCTCAACAGGCTCCCCTTTATACATGGCACATGTTACTCCTTCAAAGAACTCCAATAAATTGGTTAAACATGATTTTCATTTGACAAAACCATGCTGACTATTCCCGATTACCTTGAGTTTTCCTAAGTGCCCAGGTATAACCTCCTTAATGATTGATTCTAACACCTTCCCCATGACAGACGTCAAGCTAACTGGCCTATTGTTACCCGTTTTCTGCCACACCCCGTTCTTGAATAGAGGGGTTATATTTGCTACTTTCTAGTCTGATGGAACCTTTCTAGAATAAAATTACAAATAAAGGATATTGGCCCTGGTGCTAAAATTTTGATAAGACAGATGCAAGGTTTATTTTTGGGAGCCACACCTGCAAGTGGCTCTGACAATGCATAGTTGCTTTATTCATTGCTCTTTTGATACGTGTTACTAAAACAATACCCCACTTAGCTAGGAACAGGAATGTAGCAATCATGTTTAATGAAATATACAATTCAGCTTACCAAGTGTTAAGATAGCAGATATTTTAAAGCAGCTAAGTATTTAATATCTATATGATAGCAAGTAAGGGATGAATAGCAGAATTGTTTAAAGTCCCTTTTGTGTTTAGGGCCTGCATGGTGTTACAACCGTACATACACAAACAGTAAATCATACAAACATATCGTCCTGGATTTTGCAGTTGTAACAATGGCAAAACTATCCGCGTTCACTGACATTACAACTGTGAAACTGTCAGCAACTTCTGGCATCTGCACATGCGCAGTTAGATGCAAAAATCCAGAACTTGCTGTCGGTGATGCCCTGCTTCTCCACAGGTTGTGGTGTTCAAATCATCAAGTCCCACTATGGAAATCTTAAGAACACACTTGCACTGACATGAACTTCCACTTTTTATGCTCTAATCTCATTGTAAAAACCTACAAAACGTACACCTTGCTGAATGAGGTGTAGCTGAGTTTTAATAGCACACAGATCCATAACCTGTGGCCTTGAACAACTAATTTTATATTTGTGCAATGGCAAATTTCTTCAGTATGATAAAAATTCTATAGGTTTTCAATATAATGATTTTTTAACATGTATAATATTTCAGCTTGCATCTTAATCCCATGTATATATGCCAGTCTTTATTGTACTCTCTGTAAAATGATTAAAAAGTGAAGGATAACCAGTGCATTTTACTTCCTGGTTTGCTGTCTCTGAGAATTCTTCAATGTGATTGGCTGCTTGACCTGCTTGATGACATCTTTGTTGCTGGATGCCAAAAATCCCCTAATATTGGTGAGAGATTCAAATTAACTTCAGAAAGTGGGAAAATCCACGCCACAGAGATCGCAAGATCTGTGTGGGGAACATTCTTCCAGATCGGCGGCAATCACTTTTCCACTGACCGCAAAATATGGGCCACATAACCAAAACATCTGATGTCTTGCCACGCCTCCTTGATTTATTCTTGACCACAAAAAAACTACCCATAACACAATGTCACAGGCAACTAATTTAACAGGATCACTTTTTGCTGTCCTAATAGAGTGCTGTTGAATAATTTAATCTGTATCGCTTTTGACAGTTTTTAAAGTTGAATGTTGCAAAGGCATCTAAAGAGGAAAATGTGAAATCTCATTATGTGTCACCCTCACAGAGGGAACAGTGATGAAATATGAAATGAACTGGGGGAATTATGAAATAAAAGTGAACTGTTGAACTAAGCTACAAGAAGATGGACATTTTGTTACCTGGCAACATGGAGCGAGAGGTCAGGTGACTCCCCTCCTGTACTGCCAAACAACATGTTTGCCTGTTGAAGACAGGACCAATATTAACATCTGGAATCGCCTTGAGGAGACACACTGACATGTAAAACAGCCAATTCCATGCTAACAGCTCCTATAATGAAAAATTGGGCTAGCAAAGGCTTTTGCAGATTGACTTTGAAACCAAGCCCCAGAAAATGTGTTAAATAACAGCTATTTATCAAAATGGACCAGATTCAGACACCATTATGTAACAGTGGTCCCCACATTCTGGGACATTGAAGGAGTGACGGAAAGGAGTGACGGAAAGGAAAGGAAAGGAGTGACGGAAAGGAGTGACGGAAAGGAAAGGAAAGGAGTGACGGAAAGGAGTGACGGAAAGGAAAGGAAAGGAGTGACGGAAAGGAGTGACGGAAAGGAAAGGAAAGGAGTGACGGAAAGGAGTGACGGAAAGGAAAGGAAAGGAAAGGAAAGGAGTGACGGAAAGGAGTGACGGAAAGGAGTGACGGAAAGGAAAGGAAAGGAGTGACGGAAAGGAAAGGAAAGGAGTGACGGAAAGGAAAGGAAAGGAGTGACGGAAAGGAAAGGAAAGGAGTGACGGAAAGGAAAGGAAAGGAGTGACGGAAAGGAAAGGAAAGGAGTGACGGAAAGGAAAGGAAAGGAGTGACGGAAAGGAAAGGAAAGGAGTGACGGAAAGGAAAGGAAAGGAGTGACGGAAAGGAAAGGAAAGGAGTGACGGAAAGGAAAGGAAAGGAGTGACGGAAAGGAAAGGAAAGGAGTGACGGAAAGGAAAGGAAAGGAGTGACGGAAAGGAAAGGAAAGGAGTGACGGAAAGGAAAGGAAAGGAGTGACGGAAAGGAAAGGAAAGGAGTGACGGAAAGGAAAGGAAAGGAGTGACGGAAAGGAAAGGAAAGGAGTGACGGAAAGGAAAGGAAAGGAGTGACGGAAAGGAAAGGAAAGGAGTGACGGAAAGGAAAGGAAAGGAGTGACGGAAAGGAAAGGAAAGGAGTGACGGAAAGGAAAGGAAAGGAGTGACGGAAAGGAAAGGAAAGGAGTGACGGAAAGGAAAGGAGTGACGGAAAGGAAAGGAGTGACGGAAAGGAAAGGAGTGACGGAAAGGAAAGGAGTGACGGAAAGGAAAGGAGTGACGGAAAGGAAAGGAGTGACGGAAAGGAAAGGAGTGACGGAAAGGAAAGGAGTGACGGAAAGGAAAGGAGTGACGGAAAGGAGTGACGGAAAGGAAAGGAGTGACGGAAAGGAGTGACGGAAAGGAAAGGAGTGACGGAAAGGAGTGACGGAAAGGAAAGGAGTGACGGAAAGGAGTGACGGAACGGAAAGGAAAGGAGTGACGGAAAGGAGTGACGGAACGGAAAGGAAAGGAGTGACGGAACGGAAAGGAAAGGAGTGACGGAAAGGAAAGGAAAGGAGTGACGGAAAGGAAAGGAAAGGAGTGACGGAAAGGAAAGGAAAGGAGTGACGGAAAGGAAAGGAAAGGAGTGACGGAAAGGAAAGGAAAGGAGTGACGGAAAGGAAAGGAAAGGAGTGACGGAAAGGAAAGGAAAGGAGTGACGGAAAGGAAAGGAAAGGAGTGACGGAAAGGAAAGGAAAGGAGTGACGGAAAGGAAAGGAAAGGAGTGACGGAAAGGAAAGGAAAGGAGTGACGGAAAGGAAAGGAAAGGAGTGACGGAAAGGAAAGGAAAGGAGTGACGGAAAGGAAAGGAAAGGAGTGACGGAAAGGAAAGGAAAGGAGTGACGGAAAGGAAAGGAAAGGAGTGACGGAAAGGAAAGGAAAGGAGTGACGGAAAGGAAAGGAAAGGAGTGACGGAAAGGAAAGGAAAGGAGTGACGGAAAGGAAAGGAAAGGAGTGACGGAAAGGAAAGGAAAGGAGTGACGGAAAGGAAAGGAAAGGAGTGACGGAAAGGAAAGGAAAGGAGTGACGGAAAGGAAAGGAAAGGAGTGACGGAAAGGAAAGGGGTGACGGAAAGGAAAGGGGTGACGGGAAGGGGTGACGGGAAGGGGTGACGGGAAGGGGTGACGGGAAGGGGTGACGGGAAGGGGTGACGGGAAGGGGTGACGGGAAGGGGTGACGGGAAGGGGTGACGGGAAGGGGTGACGGGAAGGAGTGACGGGAAGGAGTGACGGGAAGGAGTGACGGGAAGGAGTGACGGGAAGGAGTGACGGGAAGGAGTGACGGGAAGGAGTGACGGGAAGGAGTGACGGGAAGGAGTGACGGGAAGGAGTGACGGGAAGGAGTGACGGGAAGGGAAGGGAAGGAGTGACGGGAAGGGAAGGGAAGGGAAGGAAGGAAGGGAGAGTGAAATCAAATCCAGCCAGACAAGCTGTGAGATCAATCCAGCTAAGCAAGGAGTCTTTCCAGCGCCATCTTCAAACTACTGAGAAGAGAACTGGTGAGGTGACCTTGAAAACTTCCCATCTGAGAAAGTGAACCAGGACTTTCACCACCAACTTCGGACTGCGTTTGAACCAAATACGTCTGCAACACTTCATCAACTGCAAGACAAGGAACATTCAGGCCTGCAATGATGTTAAATTCCTCCCAGAAAACCCAGAAGGTTTCAAAGTGAACTCCTTTTACAACAATCGGACTCTAATTGCATGCTACCCTCTACTCTCTACCTTTTCTTGTTTGTGTGCATGTGTGTAAATATGCGAGTGGGTGAGGTTGCGAACATTTGTGGGTAGTACTTTCATAAACAGTTACCTTTCTTTTTAAACACAGGAAAAAACCTGTTGTTTATTTACCCCTTAAAATACTCAGGGACTAGAACACTAACTATTTTTTAAAAAAATTATCTGTGGTCAGTTGAAAGGTGAAAAGTGGAAGTCACCCACACCATTTCCCACCTATCTGTAATATTATGGCATAATTACGTGTTGCTGTAATGTAAATTTCATTATGTACCAAGAGCTGATACAAGTTCTATATATCTGCTGAGTTCATTTCTCATGTCATCTTTGTTCCTTCGGCTTGTACTTCAACATAACTGCCAACATTTCTACACCCCATTCATGTGGGAGAGCCCCAAAATGCATGGCATATTATCGCTTCTGTTCATGCACTGAAGCATCACTCTTGTGTGGTGATATGAAAAACATTATAGGGCGATTTAAGGATGATTTAGCAGGTCTAACAGTACGAACAAAGGCCAAAACACCAACTGTCCGTGCAAAATGTGGTTAACCACACCCAATTATCTCTGTTCTATTAATGATATAAGGTTTTTGCTTCCTCTATTCTCCCTCAAACACCCAAGACTTGATCGCTCTCTGTGTCAAGAAGTTCTTCACATTAGCTGCAAAGTTCTTTTTACCAAAATGTAACCTATACCTCTTTGTTCTAGTATACTGGCAAACCCTGAAGTAATGTTCTTTACTAACGTTGTTTAATGTCTTGTATATGTCTAAAAGGTCTTTTTGCAGTCATGTCCTTGCCCGAAACGTAATTCTGTGACATGGGGGATTAACTTCATGGCTCATCACTGCACTGACTGCACAGTTTGAATGTTTCCCTTATGCACTGGTGCCAAAACGGAACACAGTATTTAAGGTGAGGTCTGGTCTTTGCACTTCAGTTTTAGCATGACTTCATTGAACATGCTCAACTGATGTAACATAAAATGATTTGCTATGTTAACTAACTTGTACAAAACACAGGATAAATGAATATATGGTTAAGAACACAACTAGAGATTACAAGGATCAATGGAAGCATAAATGATTGATAGAGCACTATGATTTCAGTTCTGGTGAACTGTAGAAACATTATCTGTAGAATACAGCTGGAAGGATCATAGTAGCCATCTCATTCCATTATTTTCTGCTATCGCAGGTAGTATTTCACATTTGAAGCCTCAGCAACATTGTAAAGCAACAACTCATTCTAATGTTGTAACTTTTATGTTTATCTCTTGTCAACTGCAAGTTAGTCTGATCTTCTTTCAAATTCAGGTTAAAAAACACGGAAATCAGCTCCAGGCAAATGCCTGTTTTCTCCAATCAAAACCAAAACAGAATGTTCATTAGAAAGCGATTGATTTAAATCAGTAAAGCAATTTTGGCAAGGTCAAAAAAAAATTCTTTTCGGTAAATACCTAAAAACTGTATTCACAAAATCTAAGGCTAACTGAAGTTGAACAAGCATCAGGAGTGACATCATCAATGCTT
Organism: Heterodontus francisci; assembly: GCF_036365525.1. Classification (NCBI taxonomy): domain Eukaryota; kingdom Metazoa; phylum Chordata; class Chondrichthyes; order Heterodontiformes; family Heterodontidae; genus Heterodontus; species Heterodontus francisci. Next base: position 12,531 of record NW_027140667.1, read on the forward strand.
CTACACTGATGGTGGTGCGAAAGGGGATAAGCAGTTCTGTGCATCGCCTAACAACTGCAGTGCCCCAACACTGATGTGTCTTAACATTCTCAGGTTTAACACTAATTTTTGAAACATTCGAACAGGAGGAAGCCATTTAGTATTTATAATGCTGCTCCAGTTGAGTTTCTGGTTAATGGTAACCCCCAGGATGTTGATAGCGGGGAATTCAGTGATGGTAATGTCATTGAATGTCAAGGGGAGATGGTTAGATTCTCTCTTGTTGGAGATGGTCATTGCCTGGCACTTGAATGGCGCAAATGTTATTTGCCACTTATCAGCCCAAGCCTAAATGTTGCCCAGGTCTTGCTGCATATTCACATGGACTGCTTCAGTATATGAGGAGTTGCAAATGGTATTGAACATTGTGTGATCATCCCCACTTCAGACCTTATGGTGGAAGGTAGGTCATGGATGAAGCAGCTGAAGATGGTTGGATCTAGGATACTACCCTGAGGAACTCCTGCAGCGCTGTCCTGGGACTGAGATGATTGACCTCCAACAACCACAACCATCTTCCTTTGTGCTAGGTATGACTCCAACCAGTGGAGAATTTTCCCCCGATTCCCACTGACTTCAATTTTGCTAGAGCTGCTTGATGGCAGAATCATTTAAGTGCTGCCTTGATGTCAAGGGCAGTCACTTCACCTCACCTCTCGAGTTCAGCTCTTTCGTTCACATTTGGACCAAGGCTGAAATTAGGTCAGGAGCTGAGTGGCCCTGGTGGAACCCGAAGCATCAGTGAGCAGGTTATTGCTGGATAAGTGTCACTTGATAGCACCGTCAACAACACCTTCCGTCACTTTGCTGATGATCGAGAGGATGCTGATGGGGTGGTAAATAGCCGGATTAGATTTATCCTGCGTTTTGTGAACAGACATACCTACGCAATGTTCCATATTGTCGGGTAGATGACAGTGCTGTAGCTGTACTGGTACAGCTTGGCTAGGGATGCGGTTAGTTCTGGAGCACAAGTCTTATGTATTATTGCCGGGATGTTGTCAGGGTCCATTGTCTTTGCAGTATCCAGCATCTTCAGCCGTTTCTTGATATCACGTGAAGTGACTTGAACTGGCTGAAGTCTGGCATCTGTAATGCTGGGGACCTCAGCGGGAGGTTATCAATCTCAGATTTAAAATTAATAATTTACTCAGCATCAACTGCTGTTTTTGGAAGTAAGTTCCAAACTTCTAACATTCTGTGTGTGAAGAAGTGCTTTCATAATTTCACTTCTGAATGATCTGGCGCTAATTCTTAAGACTATGCCCCCAGTCAGAGATTCACCAATCAGTGAAAGTAGTTTTTCTCTATATACCTTTCTAATTCCATTAATATCTTGAAAACTTCAAACAATTCACCCCTTCACTTCCTAAATTCCAGGGAATACAATCCTAGTTTTTTTTTAAATCTCTCCTACCAGCTTAACCGTTGGAGTCCAGGTATCATTCTAGTAAATATACACAGCATTTCCTCTAAAGACAATACATCCTTCCTAAGATGTGGTGCCCAGAACTGCTCATAGTACTCCAGGTGTGGTCTAAGCAGGGTGTGGTATAGCTGAAGCCTGCCTTCTACCGCTTTGTATTATAGCCCTCTAGATATAAAGGCCAGCATTCGATTTGCCTTCTGGATTATTTTCTGTACTATCCATGACATTTTAATGATCTATGTAAATGGAACCCCAAGTCTCTTTGGGCTTCCACAGTTTCTAGTTTTTCACCATTTTGAAGTACTTTGTTCTATCTGTTTTAGGTCCAAAGTGGATGACCTCACATTGGCCTACACAGCGGCACAGTGGCGCAGTGGTTAGCACTGCTGCCTCACAGCTCCAGGGACCCGGGTTCGATTCTGGGTACTGCCTGTGTGGAGTTTGCAAGTTCTCCCTGTGTCTGCGTGGGTTTTCTCCGGGTGCTCCAGTTTCCTCCCACAAGCCAAAAGACTTGCAGGTAGGTAAATTGGCCATTATAAATTGTCACTAGTATAGGTAGGTGGTAGGGAAATATAGGGACAGGTGGGGATGTTTGGTAGGAATATGGGATTAGTGTAGGATTAGTATAAATGGGTGGTTGATGGTCGGCACAGACTCGGTGGGCCGAAGGGCCTGTTTCAGTGCTGTATCTCTAATCTAAAACTGAAATCCATTTGCCACAGTTTTGCCCATTTGCTTAGTCTATTAATATCTCAGCAATTTTATATTTCTATCTATAATGCTTACAACGCTGCCTAACTTTGTGTCACCAGAAAACTTGAATATGTGGCTTTCTCTCCCATCGCCTAAGTTGTTAATAAATACGGTGAATAGTTGAAGCTCCAACACAGATCCTTGCAGGTCACCACTAGTCACATCCTGTCAATTAACAGTACCTGCACATTATCCCGACTGTTTCCTGCTGCTCGGCTAATTTCCTAACCAATTTGCTGTCAACTCCCTGAACGTCAACTCTAGCTAACATACTTTTTTCAGGAGGGTAATCATCTAGAACATGTTCATAGCCATCCCTCAATTTTGATCTTAAAGCTGTTGTGTTCAGGTAGTTTTCAACATGCAACTGGAGAACTACAAAACACGTACCACAAAAGATGACAACCTAACAATTTTCCAGATTCAATACATAATTATGTTGACTGTTATCAGGATGCGTTGATGCGCAGTATTAACATTGTAATTAAAATGTTAATTTATTAAAGACACTTTGTCTCATTTTAACACAGTAGTTGTCTTGACTCTAGGGACAAGTAAACTGATTTAGTGGATGCATGGTTTCCAGACCTTGTTTATATGTGGAGAATCTAATTTAATCTCGAATACCATCAAGAGAAAAAAATTATAATCCAAGAGCAAATTACTCTATTTTTGCTTGATCCTGATTTTTCCCTACTTTGCCAAATATGCCATTTTTGAGTCTAGACTCAGTGATACTCTGATGACACACCTTAACTTAAATGCTGTACTTAGTAAATTTGTGAAAAGCAATTTTGAAAGTTGTTTGAAAAGTGAAACGAGGAAAATGCTAAGCACAAGTGTTTCTAATTCCTTTGATTTGAAATTTAAAGTTGTGTTTTTGGTATGTAGCTCCTTTATTTTGCAGGACTAAATCCTTTTCAGCAAAAGTTCTGATTGTTGGCAACAAAACTGCTGTTTTGATATCTGACTACAAAAACTTGGAATCTAAGCAAAAAAGAAATAACACTTTTAAGCAGCAGTCACTGCCCGCAGCAACAATGCGTTAAAAGTACCTGGTGGTTGCTGTCCAAACCAGCGTAGGAATTACGTGAACTGCAGCCAACTGGAGGAGTAGCTTCTCGTACAAACTCAGTCATCTCTATTCCACCTCCTGGATCACTGTAAATTAAATACAAGCAACTGAGAAATCTGAAAACAACTAAAGAGAAATTATGTCAATAATGCTCTTGTCAAGTCATGTTTTGATGAAAACTTGTCTACATGACTGCAACGTATACTTTGCAAAATTATAGTTCACTTTGGTATCCTGCCAATATTTATCCTTCAGCCAACGTCATTAAAACAGATTGTCAGGTCATTATCACAATGCTGCTTGTGGGACCTTGCTACGCACAAATTGCTGACTATGTTTCCTACATTACAGCAACAGCAACTGCACTTCAAGAGTTCTTCATTGGCTGGAAAGTACTTTGGGATGTTGTCCGGTGATGTAAGAGACTAGATAAAAGCAAGTTTGTACTTTGTTCCATCCTTCCTTTATTTCTATCCATCAAAAAAACCACTCTTGACTTCTCTGTCCTTGCTAATTACCACCCCACCTCCAACCTCCCTTTACACTCCAAATTCCTTAAACAAATTGTCACCTCCCAAATCTGTGCCCGGCTTTTTTGCAATTCCATGTTTGAATTCCTCCAATCCCATTTCCAGTCCCGCAACAGTACTCAAACAGCCCTAACAGAATTGTAATACAGTAGTACGAGATGGTGAGGAGACCACTTGGCCCTTCAAGTCTGCATCAGTTCCTACAAAGAGCAATCTAGTTAGTCCCATTCCCCTACTCTTTCCCCATATCCATGCAACTTCAAGTATTGAACCAATTCCCTTTTGAAAGTTACGATTAAATCTAGTTCCACTAGCCTATCAGGCAGTGCATTCCAAATCCAACCCACCCTTTACATAAAAAAGGTCTTTCCTCATGTCGCCTCTAGTTCTTCTGCCAATCACCTTAAATCTGTGCCCTATGTTATTGATCCTTAAGCCATTGGAAATAGTTACTCTTTATTTACTCTATCTAAAGCCTTTATGATTTTAACCATCTATTATCAAAGTCACAAGTAAGAGTATGTTTCTGTAACCATCGAAAACTCGCCCTCCATCCTTCTCAACGTGCCTGTAGCCTTTAATACAGTTGACAACGCCATCCTCCGATGCTTCTCTTTCGTCGTTCAGCTGGGTGAGACTTTCCTCACCTGATTTCATTCTCATCTATCCCATCATAGCCAGAGAATCACCTGCAATGGCTTCTCTTCCCATTCTCACATTGTTAACTCTCAAGTCCACTGAAGATCTATCTTTGGCCCCCTTCTATTCCTCATTTACATGCTGCCACTCAGTGACATCATCCAAAAACATGTCAGGTTCCACATGTATGCCGACAATAACCAGCACTACCTCACAACCTATGTCTTGAACCCTCCACTGTCTTTGATTTGCCACACTGCTTCTTCAACATCCAATACTTGATGAGAGGAAATTTCCTCCAACCAAATATTGGGAACACTTGTCATTGTTCCCTACCACAGCCTTTGTTCTCCGGCCACAGCCTCCATTCCTCTCCAGGGCAACTGTCTGAGGCTGAACCAAACTGTTCACAACCTTGGGCGGCACAGTGGTTAGCACCAACGACCCGGGTTCTGTTCTGGGTACTGCCTGTGCGGAGTTTGCAAGTTCTCCCTGTGACGGCGTGGGTTTCCTCCGGGTGCCTCCCACACGCCAAAGACTTGTGGGTTGATAGGTATATTGACCATTGTAAAAATTGCCCCAGGTGGTAGGAGAATTGAGGGAAGGTGGGGATGTGAGAGAGAAAAATTGGATTAATGTAGGATTAGTATAAATGGGTGGTTGATGGTCGGACTCAGTGGGCCGAAGGGCCTGTTTCGGTGCTGTATCTCTCTATGACTCTATACATGACCCTGAGGTGAGCTTTCATCGACGTATTCACTCCAACACGAAGACTGCATGCTACCACCTCGGTAATATCACCTTGCTCCACCTTTACCTAAGCTCATCTGCTGCTGAAACCATCATCCATACGTTCATTACCACTAGACTCAACTATTTGAATGCGCTCCTGGCCAGCTTCCCATCTTTGACCATATATAAACTTAAGCTCATCCATACCTCTGCTGTTTGTATTCTAACTTGCACCAAGTCCCATTCACACTTAGCCCGAGCTCACTGATTCACACTGGCTCCCATTCCAGCAACACCTCAATTTTAACATGTTCATCCTTGTTTTCAAATCCCTCCACAGCCTCACCCCTCCCTACTTGTGTAATCTCTCCAAACCTTCTAACACTCAGAAGTCTCCACGCTCCTTCAATTCTGAATCCTTGCGCACTCCCAATTTTCAGCATCCCACCGTTGGCAACCATATCTTCAGCTGCCAAGGCCCTACACTCTAGAATTCCCTCCATAAACCTCTCTGCTTCACTACATCTCTCTCCTTCATTAAGACACTCGGTAAAACCTATCTCTTTGACCACGCTTTTGGTCATCTATCCTAATATCTCTTGATGTGGCTCCATGTCAACTTTTGTTTGATATCACTCCTGAGAAGTGCTTTGGGATGTTTTACAATGTTGAAGATGCTGCACAAGTGCAAGATGTTGTTGCTTTTGCTGTTGTAGTAAAATAACAAAATCAAAGACAAATTCTAACATGGAAACAGGCTATTCAGCCCGATCAGTCAGTGTTGATGTTTATTCTCTGCACGGGCAGTAGATCTAATTCCATGTGCCCCTGTCCCTTTAACACCCTTTGCTTCAACCACCCATCTAACCTATTCTTAAATGTCGACATAGTCACTGCTCTATTTAACAACTCTGATAAAAGATTATGAGGTTGTGGAATGCGCCTTGTAAAAAAAAGTTTTTCCAGCACTCTGTCCTAAATCCCTTACATTTGAATTTATGACCATGCCCCCCTTTTCACCTCAATCACCAGCAACAACGGTTTCTGTCTATTTTGTCCCTAACTTGATTAATACTAAACATCACCCCCAATCTCAGTTCAAATGAAAGCACACACAACTCCAACTGCAGTCTTCCTAAAGTTTTCCATAAATGCTGTAACAAGTATCTATTTGTATATTCTGTATGTTTTGCCATAAAATCCAGTATTCCATTACTTTTTTTTTTACAGCCTTATTCACTTGAGGCGCTGCTGTTAATGTATTGTGAACTGCACCTCAAAATTACACTGCTCTTCCAAATCTGCATTCATTCAAAATATAAACAGTACTTTCAGTATTCACCGAAACACATTACTTCACACTTCCTGACACTGAATTCTATCTGTCACTTTTTCACCCAATTCACTATCAATAATCCCCCGCAGCTTCCTTTGGTCCTCAGAATTATTCACTATGCCTTCTGTTTTAGTATTACGTACAAATTTGGAGGTCACAGCTTCAAGCCATATATTCAAATAATTAATGTATATAAAGAGACCCCTATAGAACACCACTAGTCTCATCCAACCACTTTGAGAAACTGCCCTCAATTATACTCTCCACTCCATCCTAACCATTCTTTATCCAATTTGCTATCCTTCCCCTAATTCCTTACCCCTTAATCTCAAGTTCCCTCCCATATGGTGCCATCTGAAAAGGAAATCAGGGGCGAACTCTTTCTGTAAAAAGTAATTCCCCTCAGCTCTCACTGCAGGCAAAAAAATGAAAATACCATTTGGAGAGAGCCTCAATTTTTATTTTCAGCCTTAAGAAGTCACCTATTTGTCCTTTACTTCCCTCCCAATTCCGTGCTCCAGCCCACTGGGCTGGAGCAACTTTAGTCATTTTAATATGAACTGGCACTTCAAGGTCCCTGATAATGATTTGAAGCATGAAAACACCAAACATAAATAGGCAGTGATTTTTTTTTCTCAAAAAAATTGGCAAAGCATTCTAATATCCTTCAACTGTTTAATTTGCAAACATTTTAATATAATATACAATACAAGCTGTAGAATGACCCAATAATGAACTGCAAGTTATTTCTTAACAAACCTGCAGCAATGGCAATACACTTGCTAATTTTCATTGTGAATATCATCTGGCATCTATGTGGAAAACACATACAGCTACTCAGTAAGGCAAACAAACCAAATAATTATACACCACATAGAACTTCTTTTGTAACCCTTCCCATGCACAAGTTATACACACTTGATTCCAACAAGACTCTCAAGTTTGTTGCTGAATGAGCAGCTGTGCTCCCAACCTCTGCCATTACCTCGATTAGTAGGATGGTAGGAGGTATAAACTGTTAGCTTGACAGGATGTGCCGATCCAATATTTGCACAGAAATGTCACAGCTGTCAATCTGCATTTTTCTGAGCACAAACTTATTGCTCAAAGTGGGGGTAACCGACCCTCCATTGCCCCACTTTATGATACCAAGTATTAGTTACAATGCTCAACATCACCAAGTTGTCCCTGAATAAACCACAAACAATATTTTTTAAATTGCCAATTATACACTGCACACGTTTATTAAACAAAGGCTGATTTAATCTGGGAAGGATTCTCAAAGTTGCTTAAATTTTGAGAGCATGAACATCCTCAGGTTCCAAATTCCTTATATGTAATAGTGCCATTGTAGGATAGGTGTAAAGCAGAAATTAGGCGCTTTCACATGAGCAGAGGTTGAAGGTGGGAGGTGTGGTGGGAGTGGGGAATCATGGGACCAGGTTATCATGGGCCATTTTCACACACCTCCTTGTGCCCAGCTTGACAGCATTGGTAGAGGTCTGGCAGCTTGTCCTCTTGGCAGGTGAAGGTGCATGGCAGGGAAAATCTGTGCAGGGAAAAGGGGAGAAAAACAAATTACAAAACACAGCGGATCAAGCTTCTTCTGTCGTGGTTTAATGATGTAATTTGAAACCTCTGAATTTTAAAGAAAAAACCCACTTTCATTTATCTAGCACCTTTCATGACCTCAGGTCGTCCCTTCGCCCTTCACAGCCAATGAAGTACTTCTGAGGTTTTAACATAAGGAAACTGCAAGATCATGGCTTGATAACCTGTTTTAGTAACATTGGTTGAGGGATAGATGCTGGCCAAGACACCAGAGGAACTCCACTGCTAATCCTCAAATAGTGCTACGTCCACTGACTAGGGCAGACATGGCCTCGGTTTAAAGTCTCATCTGAAAGTGGGCGCGTCCAAGAGTGCAGCATTCCCTTAATCCTGCATTTAAGTATCAAACGACATGCACAAGTCTCTGAAGTGGAGCTTGAACCCATGGCTTTCTTACTCAGAGGCAAGAGCACTACTTCTGAATTAAGGCTAACTGTGGAAGCAATTAGTAACTTCAAAATCTAAGTGGTATCCAATGTTTTTGGCAACGTGAAATACTTAGGCTGACAGAGGGAAGCAACTATTCAGTTATTGCTTCTACAGCAGGTGGAAAAACAGGATCGAATTACATACAGTGGAATACAATCCTGACTTATACTACCACAGTCTTTGGTTTGAATCCAGGCCAGACTGATGGGATACAAATCTGGCTCCAACAGCTGGAAAGATTTGAAGTGAAATGAGTTTATGGTGTCGGGGAGACGGGCATAGGGAACCATGGGATATCTGGCATAACTCAGGTCCCTGTAACTTGAGAAAGCTTGCCTGCTCAACGCATCAATTATGTGAATATCTAATCAGAAGGTAACGAGCTCAGGAGGGAGATACCCAAATCCTATGAATAGCCTAAGAATCCTATGAATAGGGTAATCAAGAGTTTGACAAGGTGAATAATATAACCAAGGCAGGATGAGATCAGGGAAAGCAATAGATGGGAGATGATGTAATTAAGAAACAGTTTACCAAGTAAACCCCCTGTGTATAAAATGACGACTGGAACAATGTACTAGCAGAACCCCTACAATCATTCGTGAGAGGAGGACTTCTCCTTGCATGCTCGTAAATAAGGATCGCTCGTTAGTACAAGACATCCGACTCTCGGGGCATTTTTGGGTACCGGGGCAAGCCCTCACCCTTACATTTGGCGTAGTCAGAAGGATATACCACTTCGGGACCGCGACAGTGAGGAGACCAAAGGGAGAGTACCTTTTACTTTACCACCCATAGCTAGGAAAGGTCTGCCTCACAGTTGTGGGACTGGTACTTTAATTGGGTATCAAAGAACCAACGCCTGGAGACTCGAGTGCCGAGTGATCAAAGCGCACAGCAGGGTAGTATGTCACACGAGTTGACAGAAACCGGGCAGAGAGCTGCGCTGAGAAAGCCGCATTGCAGAACCACATAGTAGATGAAGCCACGCAGGGGATCTAAAGGTAACCTGAAAGCTGTTACCACACAGGAGACCGCGCTGAGAGAGACCACAAAGCAGACCTTCACAGGAGGTCGAGCTGCACAGGGGATTTAAAGGTTATCCCATAGGTCCATATACCACGTAGGGGATTTTAAGGACATCCCGCAGGTCAATACCGCCCAGGGGATTAAAAGGGCATCCTACAGGTCAACACCGCTCAGGCAGACCACACTCTGACAGAATGACCAATAGTGCAGAAGGTCTAGATTGGGGATCGGAGGGGTCCCTTACCAGGTTTACAGCAGATGAGAACTTGATCAGTAAAATGAAAAAAAGATAGGTGGAAATCTAATGACCACCCCCCCCCCCCCACCCCAACCTGCCCCCACCCCACCCCAACCTGCCCCCACCCCCAGAAGAACAGAAAGCATGGCAGAAGGGCCAAAAAAAAGGTCTGAAGGATAAGACAATTAGGATCAGAATCAATTCTTATATGGGACTCTCCCGGTGAGTGCACAAACATTTCCAAAAGCAGAAACAAATTAACAGCCCGTCCAGAAACAAGTCCAGAGATAGAAACAAGTTTCAGGAAACGATAGGTAGAAATTACATTGGAATTACCACAGAAGTTTAAAATGCTGTTAAAAAGACAAAAGAAGAAAAACTTGTGTGTGTGTGTGTGTGTGTGTGTGTCAGTCTATGTTGGTGTTTGGTCTCTTTGTGTGTTCAGAAATTGTTGAATGGTAAATGTGAATGTATGTGAAGCGTCTGAGTGAAGTTGTATTAAATTGGTGCAAGTTAAAAGAAGAAGCTAGAAGAAGTTATGATAAAGAGGAGTGTTTAAGTTATTAGAAAGGATTGCTTTCTAACTTGCTTTGTTTGGTGGTAGTGAAATTTATAGGGTGGGTCCGGGTTGTACAGATTTCAGACAACCTTGTCGGTGAAGCAGAACAGTAGATGCAGGGGTCCACATGTAAAGACAGATAAATTAAAGCAGTCTGGCTGTTGGTGTATCAGGCTAAGTGAAAGCAGCAGAAGGAAAAGCGTGGACAGTCAGAGTTAGAATTGAGTAAATTGAGAAAAGAGAAGATAGGTGTGCCATAGTTGACAGGACAAAGAGTCAATTACAGAAAGAAAGGGATAAACGAGAGGAGGAACGACTCAGACATAAAAGAGACAACTCGGTGGGCCGGAAAAGTGGAATTCCTGAAGGCATATTGTGCTGATTATAGCAAGGGAAAGGGAAAAGAGGGAGGCAGATGAGAGATTGTTGTAAGCAGAGGTTTAGTGAAGCTGAGCAGGAGCAAGATTTACTCAGCCCTAACAGAGGAAAGGAAGAATGGCTCGAGGCACATGGGACAAAATGAAGACTTGGGTAGCTAGGGCTATGGGCCTCAGAAAAGGGGACGTATACCAGCTAGTTGAGAATACTCATCAAAGAATGACTGTGAAAGGCTGCTACATAACCTCTTGGAATTTGTCTGCTTGTGAGAGTTTATCTTTTTCCTTTAGTTTCTAATTATAGTTGTTGCAAGACATTTGAAGAAAGGAGAATTGGGATCTTTGAAGTAATTGATCTATTTCTGTTTCCCTTCCTTTAAATACAAGTGCTACTCTTTTCTGTCTGTGGGTGTGTGTGGATTTATTTATTTTATTTGGGCACATGATGTTTGTGTCCTTGAATTT